>NC_042495.1:53062310-53067396 GCF_005508785.2 Acyrthosiphon pisum
CGCATTTCAGGTACAACTCGTTCTCGTGACCCCTACTACCTTGCTTCAGTGTCAAAAAATTATTTGGAAGATGATCCTCTAAGGAGAGCTATGTCTTTAGTTAATAGTCAAACTAGTTAAACATTTTTTCTAATTTAGGTTTGTTCAGTTATATTTAATTTTCAGGAGCCTACTATGTACTACTATATAATTCTAATTTATTGATATTCAATGTGTTATGTTTAGATATATATATAGATGTATAAAATATGTTATAATGTATATTCATTAATATGTAATATATTGTAAAAGCTGTATGGCGTTTAAAATAAAAATAAATAAACTAATAACATTCACACAAATTCTTCTTAAAATTTAACCTATCCGGTTAAATATTTCCAAGATCACAATATAAATATTTTTGAATTGTTATCTGAGAGTGCTGAAAAAGTGAACATTTTTGGTAATATCAACGATATGCTTATATTATACGTACGCGTACCATTGTACACGATGGAAAAAAAATACCTATTGTTTATTTATTGTTTATAATAGGTATAAGTATATGTACATAAAATATTGGAACTTTTATACAGGCACTACGTCATAACAATAAAAAAAAAATCGGAGATGAGGCATTGCAAAAGGATAATTGAGCAGTATCGTAAAAAACGTTTTTTTTTTTTCATTTTATTTAAACAGAACTCTAACACAAACAAGTGTGCCCGGTATTGCATGACGAATATTGGGTGTCGTGATTTTATTGTAGAGCATTGTACGTCCATCAGTAAATTACTCAAATAATTACCATACGCAGTGATTTTTATATAATATAATATCGGCAGTATAGATACTCATATTTCAGTCGTACCTACTTGAAAATCGAGTAGGTAGCTATAGGTAGGTACCCTTGTCGCGAACACGACATAATTTATTTTTACAGTTACTAAACATAATATTATTATTCAATAGGTAGCAATACATATATTTTATACACTTGATGTCCTAAAGTGAACGTAAATAATTTAATATACTTGTTAAAAATCGGCATATATAATATTATTGTATAGTGTCTGAAATTGTAGGTACTTATGACGGTATACAATTATTAATGTGTAAAAAATTAAAATAATACATCGGTATCTCTCGGTTTGAATTCGATATAAACTATAATAATCTATAATACAACGTATTACAAAACTGTGACAAATTACACGAATAATATGCAAGATTATAAATTAAGTAAAATTGTATTTATGTCCTCTTATACAACGAAAAAATGTGAATTGTAAAATGTTTCAAACTTCATTAAGTACATTTTTATCAAATGCTTTAAGCTTACTTGTAACGCTATTACGTGGATAATTATTCTGTGTGAACTCGAAGACCCTCTACTAAAAAATAGTGCCAAAACCCACAACCACAATTATTTATGTTGCCAAACACTTCCAAGTCATAATTTAAAATTCATCGAACATCGCTTAAACTCCTTTCACTCGTGTATGGAAAAAGTTACTATACAAATCACTCAATTTCTTGCACTACCTAGATATAGATGGTTTATAGGTTTTGAGTTGCGTGTACTGATTAGAATTTAAAATTTAAAGACCTAACCTAATAATGTTTGTCTTCCAAAATGTTAAACAAACCACTAACGGCCTACACTAACCTTCAAATGTTATTATATTTAATTTATCAGTGAAATCAAATACCATACTCGATACCTACTCGTTGAATAGTAATGATTTGAAGTAAGCGAATTTCGGGTATTTCGTTGTAATACAAAAACTATTTTAGTAAATGAAATGTTCACCAGTCGATCGATTTTATTATATTCGAAATTATTTGATAAAATATCAAACAGACATAAAATAGTTGTCAAAGAGCATTGATTATTTTTTGAATAGATATACAGTTTTAAAATAATTGATTTAACATCTTTTTTGACGCAGTGAATGTGTTAAATAATAAAATACTATCTTACGATTTCACATAATCCACAATTATCCGTCTGCTTTTTATTAATGTATTTAATTTAATTATTCTCATGCTACTTTCTTTATTATAAAAATAGACAAACGAGTAACTTGTCTTTACTCTTTATATGTACAAATTCAACATTTGGGTACCTAGTAATTTCTATATCCTCTTTAATAGTTGAAAATACTTAAAGATTTGTAAGCTGTATTTTATATAAATATTTTCACTGTCTAATGTATGGATATGGGATATCGTTACCCACTCGTTATAATTACTAGACAAATCATAAATTAATATATTATTATTTTTTTTTTTTTTGTAATAAATTACAGCTGTTCTTCCTTATTGGAATAGGTTTATATTTAAACCAAATATTGCTCTCTAATTGATTACATGGATATACCTATGAAATGTACCTTTTGTTTACTAAGAGTGGTAATAGAATATAAGTGGAATTCTCTATCAAAATACTTACTTTAATGGTTAATTATAAATATTATATTTCAGTAGCTGGTGCATTTCTATAATATTATTTAAATGTTTTTAATGACTCAATAAAAATAACAAAATTTTTTTTTTATGAAATGATTTATGCATATTACATTTTTTTTTCTAAGACGGTTTCATTTTATTTATTTTTTATCTTAATGGTATTTACGCATAAAAATGTATCGACGTTCCATAACTTTTCTTTAACTATTGCGTACTGTTGATATATTATAATGGTATAATCAAAATTAAAATTTTATTCTTGGATTAAAAGATCCATATCAAACAAAATATAAGATAGGTAGGTACTCTATCAAAGTCATTATTTGATTTCGAAATTATTTTCAAATGATGATGTACCTACATATAGGTATAAGTATACAAATAAACATAATAAAATAAAGACTTTTAAGTAAACAAATGTTTATAACAATCAATTATAAAAATTAAATTCTTATCTTAATACTATACGAAATATGTTTACCCATTACGATATCCCTACAAGAATTTTAATAAACATAATATAATTACACATTCAAATAATTCCAAGTATAAATGCATACTATTACTATAGTACATAATATTTTAATATTATACCTAGTTATTATAATAGATTACTGAAACTAGCATGAGCGTAATTAGAGTTTAATTATGACAGAGTATCCTGTGAAATCAAAGTGGGAAATTAGCCGTAGAGTCAAAAGTCTCACATCACGTCATTAAAAACATAATTCTCAAAAGTCAAATGTTAACGCTAAAATAATTAGTATATATTTGTATAAGTACTACAGTATCAAGCACATTTAATATTTTATAAATATATTCGATTGTATAAGTACCTATTTAGAGCTTTACAAAAATACAAACAAATACCTACTTTTAAAATATCATTATCATTAATCGTATTCTTATTTTGTGTTTAGTGTAGCAAAACCAAATTACTGAATCTATTTTATGACATAGACATATATAGTTGACCTTATGTAGTTACGTTTTAATTCATGTCATATATGAGAAAATTATTGTCGTACAACATTTCGCTGGCCGTGCCTACACTATAGTTTCCAACCGTATGAATGTATAAGAATTAATGATATAATGAATGTTGGTTCTGTAATATTGATGATTTCTGTAAATTTGATCAACCAATAACCATGTATCCATATAGATCCTAAATATTAATATAACATAAGATTTATCTGACTCATGACAAATTATTCATTTATTTGTTTTTTCCAAGGACTTGACTTGATTTAAATGCCCAGTGCAGGGGGAGAGGCAAAAATATCTAATGTGTACTACATATTCCCCTAGCCTCCGCACTATCCCTTAGTTACGCCGATGCTAACTAACGTCATAAAAATAAAGTGATAAATATTATTACTCTTAGACACGTGGTATTATATAAGTAGTTGTACAACTTACAAAGAAACGTATCCATAACATTTTGTAAATGCTCTGAGCAACACAAGGAAAGAACATTTTAGACACGCGACATACATAGCCAATAAACTTTTATACTTCCTGCTATACATTTGAAATATGTGTATGCACGTACTTTAGAATATGAACAAGTCACGCATTAATAGATAAATCAACGTAATATACAAGACAGTAACTATACAATAGAAATGACTTGAGCTGGAAAGTGGAAAAATACATTTAAGCCCATTTTTTTTCTTTTTAAATAACAATTAGTTTCTAATAAATCATTTGTAAGAAATCTCGCATAAAATATTCATTGCATTTAATCCATAGAAACGATTTTATATACATCTGCTATCCAGGCACTTGAAATGTTTCATTTGATTGATGTGGGATTCCCAATAGTATAGTGGTAAAAAAGTTTCTTACAACACCATGACTTTTTTAAACATCATTGAGAATTTTTAAATAAATATTATGTATATTGTTTTATGATTGTTGTTTGAAAACATCTAAACATTTATAACAATGATAATTTAAAAAAACACAGTTTTTATACCAACTTTTAATTTAAATGCAGTAGTCAATAATTTAAATACATCAAACACTGATTACCTAACTGATTAGTAATTACTACTGCCTTAACGTGTTTACCTTCAAAGTTATATTAAAATAATTATTCTCAGCTGATTTGATTTATGCCGCATTAATATAATATATTATTTATGGTAACAATAAATTGACGTAATATTAATTTTTATCGATATTTTTAAGTTTTAAGTAAATGCAAATTTGTCTAATGATTCATAAATAAATTAGTTAAAAACTATTTATTTATTTAGAAAATACGGCTTACCTATGTAATAATTTACCTAATCTATATGGAATATTCAATATAGATACTCGTACTATACCTATATGCATTCAAAAATAATACATTTTTAAACTATATTAGTACAGTTTACCAATTGTGCTTAAAACTACCTTTTCATATACCAATAAATGTACTCAAAATATCTAAGGTCGATTGACCTACAGTTAAGTTAGATAATTTTCGAAGTTAATGGACGAAAAATAATAGGTACCTAGCCGTTTTTTATTTAAACTTAATACATTTAAAAATAATATTGATTATAATATAATATTATAACTTTGTTATTTTACTTAATTAAAATAACAACATACAACAGGGGCGTACCCAAGGGGGGTGGGG
>NC_042495.1:53067446-53070349 GCF_005508785.2 Acyrthosiphon pisum
CCCCCCCATAGACTAAAATTTTAAACTATTAAAAATTATATTTTAATACATTAAGTTACATTTTAATTGTAAGATTACGGTGTTATGCTTATTTCTTTTACCATTTAAAGAGTTTATGAATAAACATTTTTGTTAGTTTTTCAATGATACCATTTTTTTATACTTTTTACATGTTAAAAAAATTTGGACCCCCCCCCCTTTGAAAAACCGTCATCAGCCGGTGTCGGTCTCGCAGATGGTGAATTCGGTGCAGTTGCGGCGAAGCACGCATAAGAAGATGGAAAATTATTCGTTCAGAACCGTATTTTGGCGGAAAAATATCCCGTTGGAAACAGGTATTGTTGCGGAACTTTATTTTTTTTTTTTTTAATCATATTACCTTGGAATCGTAATCCGTTTTAAATATAGGTTAAGTTAAGTACCTATATATCAGAACAAGTAGTAGTTTTATGGAAAATATTTTTTCTCTCGGGAATAATAGTCGGATAACACAGCTAATAACTATACCTAGAATAAAGTAAGTACCTACCTAATTTATTGATAAATAAATATAATATAATTTGATGAATATTATAATTTCATTTCCCCTATGTTTAAATCCACAGAAATTTAAAAATCACAAAATGTGTAAACATTAATTTCCCATAATATGATAAATCTAATTTTTATTCTGACTGTGAGACAATAATAATATTTTTTTTTTCGGTTTAGGCTTCGACAACTAAGGTCATTAGCCTGTGGAGCTGTGGGGAGGATACTGTATAGGTTTTGAACACGTGTGTGTTTGTTTTGGCAGAATTTTTAAGTGGGCACCTGTAGGCTGTAGGTATCTGCCATGCCCAGGTGGGGATGGCGGTCTTTCTTTCGGGACACCGTGACTGCCCGAAGAAAAATGCCACCCGTGGACCGTGGTCGAGTTCGAACCGGCGATGGTGCGTGTCGCAACCGACGCCTTAGTTCGCTCGGCCACTCCGTCTCCCGGAAAATATTGTATTGGAAACATAATAATAATAGAATATGACTTAAATATTTACTGGGAAATGTTTTGGCGGAGTCGTATTTGCTCAGAAACGTATTGCCATAACTTACTCAATGGAAAACATTTTGTTAGAAATCTATATTATTAGGTTACGGTATAGGTACACAGTTCTCCGAATTGATACTTTTCCGACAAAATACGTTTCCAAATCAATAGATTCGCAGATAAATACAATATTATTCAGAAAAAATATTTTCTGATTTTTTATATGTCTCCGTCAATAATTATTTTCCATCAAAGTACAGCCCTCCCGCGGGTTTACGTGCCTTACACGCATTACTACATTACGCGCATTGTTCTGCGATGACACTTCTGAATCACGAGACTGTGAAAACGTTATTGTGTATGTGTGTGTGTGTGTGTGTGTGTGTGTGTGTGTGTGTGTGTGTGTGTGTGTGTACATAAATAAGCAAGTAAGCTCGTAAATCAATCAAGTGGGCTGACAATGCAGAAGAACACCGAACGCGCGCAGTCTATACGCTAAACGCCGCAGTTATATACCCCTCAGCCGCCCACCCACCCCTTTCAGTGGTTCGCCGCCACCGCCCTTCTTCTCGGCCCGACTGTCCGGACTAACACCGTCTTGTGTTATTATTCCTATTGACCGTCAGCCGCCGCGTAGTATTGCGTACCAACCTACCTAGGTATATTATTATATACCGTCTCTTCACCTTCTATATATAACATATTACATACACTCGAGCGAACGCGTACGTACATATTATATATTATTATATAGTAACCGCTACCACAGTAAATTGTTGTCGTGCGCCGCTGCCCGGCCGTATCCTTATATTTACTTATTATTTTTTTTTCTTCTTTACCTCCTCTCTAAACCCTTTGTACCCGACCGGCTCATAAATTTCACCACGCGAATAATCTCTGTACGGCCCGCCGCCACCGCCGCTACCTCTGTCCGTACGCATCTATAATAATATAATGTATGTATATAGGTATAATATTATTAAAGCCATCTCCTGTCGTCGCATTCTTTCCCGTGCGGCGGCGGTGGTGGATTAAAATCACAAACACCTCGTTCGTGGTCGCTATATACTGTCGTCGACCTCTACCACGCTGTAGGGCTCTGGAAGCATCAAATCGCGAAATACGTCTGTCGGAGAATTCGATAAATATGCAGCGGTCTTAAGTCAGCTTGTGCAGAAAAGTTCGTTTTTAATATTTTCGATAGTATTGTGTGGTCGTGTAAAATGTTTGCACCTTTCGCAATTCGCATGCACCCCAAAAATGTAAACTGAGAGATTACGTAAAAAAACGCCACACGCGTATTCCCAATAATTGCAAACATTGCAAAGGACTGCAGCGTTATTTAGATTTTACTAACGATATAATAAAAACGGTAACGACGGTACAATCACATGCTCAATAATTATAACAGCCAATCCATACGCTGATTTCAAAGAAAATTTAATATTTATTACGTAGCTTAATATATTTTGGTACCACGATGTAAAATGTAAATAATACTTCCTATGCATTAAATCTTCTGAGTCTAACGATTTTTTAAAAATTTATAAAATGTTCAACTTTTATAGCTAAGGATTAAAAAATTTAAAACAGGGTTCCACGTAAATAGGTTATATATAAATTACTTTAGTCACCTTAACATCATCATAGTAGGCTGACTGACAGTTTTCGCTCAGAATCGTTTTTCTTATACAATGAAATTATATCATTCAATTCAAATTTAACACCATTCATTACAGTGACCCACTTGTAACCTACTGTACAGCAGAGTGACATCCACTTACCCACTTTTTTTTTATTTAATAGTTTATGAAAATATGGTGTGCAAAACAACCAAAAATTAAAAAAAGGTGAGTAAGTGGATGTCACTCTGCTGTAC
>NC_042495.1:53071978-53076389 GCF_005508785.2 Acyrthosiphon pisum
CAGTAGGTTACAAGTGGGTCACATGGATGGTATTAAATTTGAATTCAATGATATAATATCATTGTATAAGAAAAACTATTCTGAGCGAAGACGGTATGTCAGTCTAGGTATAAGACATATTATTAGGGAGCAAAATTTCCGAAAAAAAACCCCGGGTTTTTCCCGTTTTTTTTCGGAAAAATTGGTTTCATTTAAAATTTCCGGAAAAATGGTTTTGACGAAAAAAACTGGTTTTTTTCCTGAAAAAATTGAAAAATTGAATGAAAAAAAATGGTTTTTTTTCTAAAGAACTGAAAAAGTAATGTATATAGTAGAAACAATCTAATAAATAATCATAGTTGATAATCATATTACATACATATTATATTATATACCATACCTAACTTAAAGTCTGTAGTGGATAAATCTAGAGGATTCTATACTTGATTTATAAATAATTATTATAATTTGTAATATTAACTACTAAAGTACTAACTATTAAGTATTTACTAATTAGTTATTTCTCATTATTTCTTAATATTATTTTATATTTAAATATATATTTAATATATTTTATTACCAACTCACTAAGTTTGATAATATACAAACTATCAAATAGTTACTAGTCATCACTCACCATTCACCAGTCAGTAGTCACTGTAATATAATTTATAAACCTATCAGCCAGTTTTATAATACCTTATTAGTTATTAGTTATTACAAACATAAATAGACATTAAGTATACAATTTTTAACATTTAAAAATACAAGTGATTTATTTTCGGGGAAATACACTCTCCCACATAAATACCAATTTGATATGGAACTACGTTATTTTTGAACAAATATTGAAATATCTGCATTAACATTTTTAAATTTTAATTCAATAATACATTGATAACCGTATTGGCAAATGTGAAATGACAATGACTGGTTTCCTTATCTATTTTTTAAAATGGTTTTTTTTTACATAGGTAGATTATTTTAATTTTTAAGTGTAAATAAAATTTTTAATTTTTCCGAAATTCGGTTTTTTTTTTAATTTTCCGAAAACTTCGGTTTTTTTCGGAAATGTATTATTTCAATATTCTCCAATTTTTCCACGTTTTCCTAGGCTCTGGGAAAAAAACCGTTTTTTTCCGAAATTTTCACGAATTTTTCCGGAAATTTTCCGGCATTTTGATCCCTACATATTATTATATATTTATATCTATGGTATTAAAAAAAAATTGACCTATAATAGGTACCTATAATAAATTCCAAATTAATCATATCACAATATTCATTAGGTACTTATAACACGTTATAGGTACATCAACAACAAACCGTAATACTATCATAGATTTATAATAGTATACTTTAGAAGTTTCAAGGGTACCACGAATAATATTATACAATCACAACAAAATAACTAAAATAGTTATTCTAGGTTTTTTAATATGTAATTTCGTAAAAATTTGAACTTAAAATGACTATAAAAATAAACTGTGCTTATGTATTTTTAATATTTTTCAACTACTATTGTAACAATATATCAGGAGCCTTGTACTTTTTGGCCCAACAGATAAAACTTTATTGATATTTATAGAAAAAAAACTAAAAAATTGAAAACTGACAATATCCGTAAACAGCTCAAAATGAGTGAAATTATTTTCAAAATTTTATCGTGTATAGAAAATGCTAATATAAACATTCAGTGAAATTTTCAAGTAGGTATGAGAAATTCGTAACATTTCGTAACATGAGAAATCGAGTGAATATCAAATGTTGTAAAAATATGAATTTCAATCGATCATAAAAATTTTATTTGACTTGTTTGTAAACATTTTTTTTTTGAAAAAGGTAAACATACTTATGAAGAATCTTGTATTACATTTTAAAATCTTAGATTTAAAAAGAAAATTGTTCATGAATTTCTATCTCAAAATAATTTGCAAATTTTCGTCATTTTTACGTATTTTTTCAATATTTGAACTTTAGATGCTTATAAAATAAATTGTGACTAAGGATTTTTAATTTTTTTCATCTGCCTTTAAAACAATATAATAGGAACCTTCTATCAAAATTTCAAGCTTTTTTATCCAACAAATAAAATTTTATTGATATTTATAGAAAAAAAATAAAAAAAATAGAAACTAAAAAGTCCGTAAACAGCTCAAAATAAGTTAAAATATTTGGAAAATGTTATGGTGTATAGAAAATGCTAATATAAACATTCAGTCAAAATTGTATGTACCCATCCCACAGGTGGACGGGTGGAGTCGACGGCGCCGCTTGCTTGCTGGTTACGACCATCGTGACGGAGGGCAAGGCCCGGCCGCGATGGGACGGTTGGCGGTGAGCAGCTAGTGCGCAACGACGACGACCATGACGACGGAGTGTTGAAGACGAGACCGTATGAATTAACGACAACGACGTCAACGGCGGCGCAGACCAAAAACACTGAGCGAGTTATAACTTATAAGACAGCCATTTACTTGCGCTTGAAGAATCGGACGGAGACGCTTAAGACTCGGCCGGCGGGATTACCGTTGGACGAAAACCTGAGAGTATCGGCGGACCACGATGTTGCGATCCTGATACTCTGCGCGATTTTCCTCCTGGAATCCCGACATTGCCGCGGTTTTCGTCCTGGCACGCCGAGGAGTTGCGCACCGCCGGACCCTGAAACTTTTGAAACGGTCTCCACGGGTCCGCCGGCTATGGTGACGTCCATGCTCAAATATATAGCTCACCATAAATCACCCGTCGTTACGAGTCGCGTCTTCGTGCACGCGCCGCAATCGTCTTCGCATTACAGCTAGCACTCGCCGCCGAAAGCGCCGTCCACCGCCGTTTCGTCTTTCCGCGGAGTTTACCTGCGAAGAACGTATAGAGGGCGACTTACCGCCCGGAAACAATGTGCTCTTTCACCGCGTACCATCTCCACCGTTTTGCCGCCGTCTCGTCGGGCGTTCCTCGACCGAGGTGCGGGGACGGAATTCTGCTGACCGTTATTCCCATCGGTGGCCGCCAGCAGCAGAACAGGCGTCCGGCCTGCCTTATGCCTACCCACGCCGTGGATGTGCGCCTGTCTGCCGCTCGGCCACCGGAACAATAGACACTGTGTAATCCAGACATCCGGTTTGCCCGCTTTTCACCGACGTTCTGTCGTCGGTCTCGGCCGGCCGCATCTCGGTGCAGTCCGCCTTTTCGTTTCCGGTCTTCGCGTGGTTGACGAGGTCCAGAAGTGCAACCTGTCCTCGCTGCGGTTCGAACTGTCCGCAAGGCTCCACTCCCGAAATCTCCTGGGCTTAGCCGATGACCGCGCTGACCATCGACATGAGGTAGTCGCCCAAATCAGCTCCGTCCAAGGTCCAACTCCTTCTCTCCGTCGTCCATGAATTCGGTTTCGTATTCTGTAGAGTAAAGGAGTTCAATTTTGGCCACGAGAGCTGCTACTACGTCCATCACGGAAACGTTGAAATAGTCCCTAAGGACATCTTGTTGCACGATGGTGTGGATTGTGGAAAACTGTACGTGCTTGCTACTCGGAAATTCAAAATGTGATGAACGCAAAACTAGAAAATCGTCCTAGGCTGTCGTCGAAAAATACTAATATTTCCCAGACGACGGCGGTGCCGAGTTGTTATTATTCTGGCCATCATTGCATTATTTTAATTTTGATACAATTTACAAGTATTTTAAAATTGTAATAATTAAGACGATCATAACTTATGTAAAAATGTAAATTTAATAAATATACAATATTCAAACAATACCTATGATGCGTGTTTTCAACGGGAAAAATTTTTTAACGAATATAATATGGTTCCGGACGAACAATAATTTTCCAACTTTTTATACACACCTGATACACCATATCTGCTCATTGAATCTGCTCAACTGTATTTTTCATTGAATTCAAATTTAACACATATTGCGATAATACACATTAAACTACTCTTACGCCGGTTGTCGTTTGCGCATCACTATTGTTATTTTTGACCTTTTTCGTGAGACAGTTGCGCATCGTTCAATTTTTGGGTTATACATCATTTGCGCATCGATCGTTTAAAAGGTCGTACATCATTTGCGCATCAATATTATTTAACAATAGAACTGAAAACGCAAGTTGTTTTCCAACTTTAATCTTAAAATTCAATTTTCAAATATTGTATAGGTTTTTCTGTTTTAAAATATATATGCACCGTAATAATATCATGTAAGCAATTAGTTGGCAATAATACGATATAGCACGAGATTAACAATTAAAGTGTACGGGTGACCAATCCATTTTTATTGCACAAGTATATCAAGGTCCGGCAGCGTCGTCGATGCCTCAAAAAAAAAAAAAGATAGTAGATTACTCGTAGTAGTAGTAAAACTCGTTAGACGCTGTCGAGACGTACGCGTGACACACGAGACGTAAACGGTTCGGTAATACGTACAT
>NC_042495.1:53076970-53082986 GCF_005508785.2 Acyrthosiphon pisum
TACTGTGTAAGATTTTAGCTTATAATTATAATGGTGTGTGAGCATATCATTACAATATTATACAATAATTTTTTGACTTTTCAGTAAATGTAAAAATGAGCCAATTACAATTCATTAATTCAAATCGTGGAAAAGCTGCAGCCATTTTCCAAAAGTATTTTTATACAGAAATGAAAATTCTGAAAAATTGTGAGATTATATTTATGTGTCCGAAAAAAGATTGCTATGCCTCAATAAAAATTGATGAACACCGGCGTACGGTGTTGGAAATACGCTGAGAACACACACGTCATCTCCAATTGACGGATTGGGAGATAGAAAAATACGAAGTAAGTCAAAATAAGAATTATAAATTAATTGGTCATTTGACTAAATTATGAAAAAATACGTAAAAATCACGAACATTTGAAAATTATTTTGTGTTAGAAATACATAAGAATGTTCCTTTTTATATCTAAGATTTGAAAATCAAATACATGATTTCTCGTATATATGTATACTTTTATCAAAAAAAAAAAAAAAATAGTGACATTTTATTAATGTGTTGTTTTTGGATATAACATATTCATAACAATAAATACATGAAATATTGTTAAAATAATCAAATTTATAATTAATTAATTTTTTTAAGATTAAAAACACTATAAAGAGAAAAGCTCCTGAAGAAATATCAACAAGACCTAACAAAATTATACGGAAAGCAATATCCGAAGCAGATCATGTGACGCTTAATGATATTTCCAACTACAGGCAACATATATATAGAAAACGAAGGAAGGTTTTACCAGTGTTGCCGAAATCATATGATGAAGCTATTGCGCAATTAACTTCTCAGGAAACTCTTTTAACTTTTAAAAAAGAACAATTTCTTTATATCAATGATAATAAAGTTGTATCTTTAACTTGTAAAACCAATTTAAGAACTTTATGTGACAATTCAGAATTCATTCTAGCAGACGGGACCTTCAGATATTGTCCAAGATATTTTTATCAACTGTACACGATCCATATTTATAAAAACGGGCTATACTTACCGGCCTTAGCTTATTATTTTTTAACCGGAAAAACAACAAAGGATTATATTGAAATGTGGCAATCTTTAATCAATTTATGTAATTCGAATAACTTAGTATTCGACCCAAAATCTATCAGAGTGGATTTCGAAAAGAGTGCACATTTAGCAATTCATCACTGTTTTCCACTATGTAATATATATGGTTGCCGATTCCATCTAGGACAGGCTTAGTATAGAAAGCTTAATCAAGATTTTCCATCCCTAAGAAATGAATATAAAGCTAATACTGAAGTCGGAAAATGGATTAAATATTTCTTTGGTCTATCTTTTATTTCTCCTGAAGAAGTTTCTGATGTGTTTTGCGAGTTGATCGAAATCGCACCAAATAACGACGTATTACATTTTAGTGATTACATATATATGACAATTATATTCAAGAAAATTGTTTATTTCCACCTGAGATGTGGGCAGAAATTCCATCAAATTTACCTAAAACTACTAATGGACCTGAAGCATTTCATTCACATTATAATACACAATTTTACAGTACTCATCCTTCAATTTGGAAAGTATGACATTTTTATAAATTATTAATTTAGTAAATTTAATATATTTTGTTTTATATATCCTTAGGTAATAGAAACGTTAAAAGAAATACAGACAGAGACGTATGTTAAAATTAAGGATATTTCTGGTGGTATCTATCATTTACAACGGGCTCCTGAACGTCAAAAACTTGAATATATTCAAAAATATTGGCTTAAGTATACCACCGGTGAAATAAGCAGGTTTCATTTTGTAAGAATAATGGGACATTACAATACCTACACCAAGTATTGATTTATAATATTATTTTAACTTTTTTTGCTTTGTTAATTTGGACTATGTCATGTATATTTGTATTTTAAGTATCAAATAACTGGAATGTGCCTAATTCAACTAAGTACAATTTATTATTTCTCAAACTATATGTATATTTGTATTATAATTTATAACTATGACTTTAGTATTCCTAATTGAACTGAACACAATTTATTTCAATTCATTTTTACTCAAACTACCTATATTTTGTATGTATATTTTTTACTATAACTATGGTCATGTAATGTGCCTAATTTAACTGAGCTTTTGATACATTTTGTCAACATTTGAACTTTAAATGCTTATTGAACAAAAACTTGTGGCTATGTATATTAAATTATTCATTATATATATATAATATTGTATGTGCGTATTGCGTAAAATTATTTTTATACTTTTCTATTATTCAGAATTTTGATGCGCATATGATGTACGATAATTTGGTGCAGGTAAACAGACGATGCGCAAACGATGATCTGCCGCCGATGCGCAAACAATGTACGATATTTTAGCACAGGTAAACAGACGATGCGCAAATGATATACGGCCTACTATTATACCGTCTATACGACTATACAGCAGAGCGACTTCCCCGTTTTTTTTTATGCATTAATTTTAGTTTTAAAAACATTTTATTTACCTTAGCCTTGTGGCGCTCTCTGTTTTTTTAATTTACAAAACTGTATTCTTATTCCTTATTATGATAATATTATAATATTATGATATTATGCTGATAAAATCTTAATATAATCATAATGATTAAACATTTTCATGAAACTTAGAAAATTTGGCGTTATTCAAACTTTAAATCCCTATACAAACATTATTTATTAAAAATACAGATACATATAGGTATGTCATGAAAACCCAGTATTAAATTCTCTGTTCTTAGAAATTGCAATTTTAACAGCAATAGACCTAGAAAAATCAATAATAATATTTCTTGTCTATAAAATGATCATCGATATACACAATATAAAGAACTACAACAAAATAACAATATCTACAACCAAATTCATTACAAAAACATTAGAATACACCGTACATTTCAACATTTTAAGCAATTTGTCGGTACCCAGTAACTTGCCACTCGTGTATCCTTTATGACTTATACATGTATGAAAAATTTAACTCAATGTTCAGTCTCTGAGTACCTACCAACTAGTAACTACCAACTAGATAACAAAAAAGTCACTTAAACTTTTAGAATAGGTACCTATTTTGATATTATATGCATAAAATAATATATATTATCAATTAACATTGAATATTAATATAATATTATCATTTAAATTGTACTCTGAAGTGTACGATATATAATAGGTTTACTATTTTATAATATATGATAATGAAACTTTGAAGAGCAACAATTGAGTATTTGAGTGTGCATGGTACTTTAGAGTGGATCAGTTTTAATATTGTTCCTAATGGTTTTTCTATATACCTTTGCGTATATGAAAAAACGGAAAAATAATTCAAAATCAATTTCAGTGTATTATGTCCAAAAGTTATTATTGCTTTCAAATTAAATTTGACTATTTTCTTTATTGCTAAGGTCGGAGAAGCGTAACTACTGTGTCAAAATCCCAATTCGTGTATCCTTTCTGGGTTTTTTTTTTATTTTTACTTACGATTTAATCCTTTTCTATTTTCATATTATAGAGATATAACGTCTGTAAAAATATCCTTAAATTCAAAAGATAGTTTATTAAGGAAATTACAGATTGATTTCATAACATGTACCTCCATATTGTATAAGGTACCTTTATAATATTACAATATTTCATACCGCAGAGTGACATCATTGACGCATGCTTATAAATTATTATATTCGTGTTTGCTTTTATAATTTTATATGCATTACTCCTGTCGCAGTTATTATCATTCATTATATTTCAGCGCTATTGACTATTATGTGTGGTGGAACTAAGTTATATTGAAAATGTTTATGACGTGTTAACCAAGAATAAAGTTAAGCTCACGAAAAAACCACGCGTAATAATAATGTTTACGTTTTAAAAAAAATATTATAATAATATATTATGCATGAGTAGGTATAGGGTACCTACCGATTCTTAAATAAACGATAAACACTTTAATCCCGAATGATGTATGCATGGAAATACAGCGTACGCTCGTATATTTATTTTAATTCTTGTACATTTTTGTACGAATAACTTAACTGAAAAATATGTGCACGTGTGTATCGCCGTATAAGACCGCGCAGTTCTGCGCTGAATATTTTATCGTATAAATAATCATGATTTATGTCACGGATGCCCGTATAGGCAATTCCGAGGCGGTACCCTTAAAAAGTTAAACATTTTTATTTTTTTATTACTCTCGTCCAATATTGAGTTTTATTTTTTCATATGGTCTCGAGCAGTTAATTTCCCATCGGGATGGAAACACGGTCCTTATTACACGATCATCAGATATCACATAATATAATAATAACAGACTTAGCCATGCATAGCTAGGTGGTATATAGCCATACGTCGTATAGGAATTTGCGTATGGTCTATGTTATTATTACCTACTTACATTAGATTATACTGTATGTCTATATCAGGAAATGACTGTGTGGCTATTGTAGTATTACAACAAATATTATGTTCATGACATACAATAATATTGCATAATGAAGACAAATAATATTTATTTATTAGTGCCAATAAATAATAATCATTAATTTCCATGCCCGTGCATACATTCAGTTAAGTGTATTTTTCACTACCAACAATAGGAAACGTAAACCTTGTATTATATATTGATTTTTACACATCAATTATATTCGATGCTATTATTAGGTACAATAACTATTGTTACTTACGTAACAATAATAATATGATGGTCATAACATTATTATTATAGTTTATTGATCGAAATGTTCATGAATATTATATACGCATAGATATATTTCATATATTTATACACAATATCATGTTGCAAATACAATAGATACACGCCATAATACTCCATTCTGACATAAAATGTCCTATTTTTTCTTTTAATAATCCTTTTTATATCCAGAAAGGATTCAAAGCTTTTAATTATTAATTATACAATAGTTATTTTTTTATATACAGACTTAAATTGTAACACATCTAATAACTTAAAGTTTTCTTTAGTTGAACCAATTAAAGTAGTTTTACTTAAACATATCCTAATAATTTTTCTTTGTAAAAGTTGTAGTGGTCTAGACGCATTTTGATTCAGTCAAAATGATCATTTTGATTTTATTTGATGTAAAAGTATTTTTCAAAAATTATAAAAAAATTAGGTACATAGCCAATTGATTGTTTTATTTTTATAAACAAATTTTTATTACAAATTACCTATTTCAATTAAATATTACTTAGTAAGTATTATTACTTATATTTACAAACAAAATTTAAAAATTATTATTTACAAATGTAAAATAAAAATAGTGCATTAATATAAAATGATTTATTTGGTATATCACGAGATGGTCGGGATTTATATGTTTTTACATATCTTTTCTGACTTTCTGAGTACCTATATGCAGTCTTATGAAAGTAAAAAATGTAGATAGTACAGTATACAGTAGACAATAGCCAATAAGTTAGTAGGTACTAGGTAGTACAACTGTGCCAGTTCACAGGGGCAGCTCCAGAGACATGATTAGGGGGTGACCAAGTCATAATTTTTAGAAAATGTCGATGATTTTTTTTTTATAATTTTGTTTTTAACAGTAAAATTGTTTAGAAATACAGCTTTGGGGGGGGGGGGCTAGGGCTCCCCTTGAACCACCCCCGACAGTTTAACGGATAACAGTTCGTGGGGTTTGGTATGTGTGAACAAATTCCGTACTATAACCCAAGAGTGAGAACAAGTTTGTGCAGTCAGAAAAAATCATTAAAAAAAAACCCTGATATACATGATGGCAAAAAGTTAGTCCCTGCGATTGATATTTTTATAATTACAATATCGTAACTAAAATCGTTATTTTTCATTTAACAATAAGTATCCAATTTTTAAAAATTGGATCTACAAAGTTCAAATGTCTACAGGGTGATTCTTTTATCAAACAACACTCATTATTTCAAAAAGTGTAAGTTTTTTTGTAAATATTTTTTTACATACTTTCAAGTCACTTATAAAACAACATTTTTCTTA
>NC_042495.1:53083449-53104250 GCF_005508785.2 Acyrthosiphon pisum
AAATATTTTCAAAAAACTTACATTTTTTGAAATAATAAGTGTTGTTTGATAAAAGAATCACCCGGTATAGAAAACAAATGTTAATGTATTTTCAATGTTTTTAAATTGCTATAAGTATAACTTATGGAGAGCCTTGTACATATTACACCATCAAACTTTTTGACCAAGAATCAATTTTTTATACAACGTAGTTCCTAAATTTATATCAATTGAACAAAAACAAATATTTTTTGAATTATACTTTGTCTGTCTATGTTATTTTAATATATATAATTATTTGGTTAACATTTCAAGTCTCACCGAATGTCAATTAATAATTTTTTCAATTAAAAAATGACAAAAAAACAAAATCAACAAAATGAAGTATTTTTACTACTCAAAAATACGAAGACAAGCACAACAATTCACACACACATCATTGTACAACTAATACATTGATCTCCAAAGTATAATTTTGTATTTATTCAAGATGAAAATGTTTCGCCACTGATCCAAACAAAAGTTCAACAAAAAATCTACAACACCATCTGAATTGCAGCTAACATAAATATTGATAAAAAAAAAAGAAAACCATGCTTAGTAATCAAATACCCATGAGTCATGACACCACTTTATTCTTGAAAATTTGTTTTTATATTATACGCATAAAATAATATATATTATCAATGACCATTGACCAATGACCAATGACCATTAACATTGAATATTAATATTATATTATCATTTAAATTGTACGCTGAAGTGTACGTTGTATAATAGGTATAGTATTATATATATGATTATGTATGCCAGTGCCAAGTGACAACGGTATATTATATATTATTATTATTTTTAATTTACTATCCAATAGTATTTACACATGTCAAATGTTTTATTAAATATATATAACATAATGTTCACGAAAAAAAGAATATACTGATTAATTCTATTTTAATGGTGACAATGATATCCTTTTTTTATATTTTATATCAGTCACCTTTTGAAACAGTAAAAATGTAAAAATCTTTAACTTAAAACTTAAATTTAAAGATAGGTGGTAACTTAAGAAGTCAAGAGTGATAAAAAAATAATGTATAATTTACTACAAATGGTATTTAGGTAGGTACGCAAATTGCAAAACCAGTTCGACCAAATCGATTTTATTTAATCGCTGTAATTTAAAATGGAATTATTGTAGACTTGGATTTTTTTAAATATTTTTATCAACATTTTCTAGACACTTTGTTGGTTTTTTTATAAAAATTTCCTTTTTTTTTTTTGTTAACGTTAATAAAAATTTTAATTAGTACCCGTGTAGGTGTTTGTGTGTAGGTACTCTTGAAAGAGATTACATGTAATATATTATGTTAATTTGTGAACAATTTTATATTTAGTGTGTGTTGCTAAATATAGTTATACATTTGTAGTGATAAATAATTCACAACTAATTTCAATAAGATCAATTAAAGGCCTTAGCACTTGTGGCTCAACAATGATAATAAAATGACTAGCCAATTGGTGACACAACGATAATTGTAATTATGGCCCTTTTCGCCAGAAAGATATAATATATGTATAAATAATAAATATATAATCAAATTGATAACTTAGAACTAGGTAATGGGTACTCACAAATTAAGCTGTCTCTCGGTGAGAAAAAGCTATTATCGAATGGCTAATTCTGAATACATTTTTCACAAAACACAGATTACAGAAAAATAAAATATAACTTTATAAGTAGGTATACACATTTATGAATATAAATATAAAAATAAATTGTTCAAATATGCAATATTTGAGTGGAACCAATGACATACCTACCTAATAATACAATTTGACAATTAGAGTCATACGAATAGATTGAGCTATTCAAGCTGCTATTATATACAAATTACAAACACAAATAAAGAATAGGTACCCATCTATTATTGGCTATTAAAGTCACTACGCTATGCACAAATATATATTGTGATTTTATGCATTTCATAAGTTACAAAGAAACTATTGGAATCGCATTCAGTATCGAATATTTAATTTACGTTACAAAGACGGAAATTTACAATTAATATTAAAATTGATTGCAGTTGTGTACATACACATGTGTGTGGGTCAATACTCAAATGTCTGTATGTACTGTGTATTTTTGTACCAGTCAGAGACAATAAGTATAAACCACTAGGCCATATTGTGCTCAATAGAGAGGACTATAATACAAGCCGCGCACAATAATGATTTTATTTATTTATTTATATGACGTAATAATAGTGACATTATATTTCAAACATATAACATTTTTATAATATCAACATAAAATTGTATAGATATTTTAGGGTAAAACAGTAAATGACAATAGAAAATAAGTAGGTGAAATAACGAAATAATAAATTGGTTAAAAAATTGATATGTAGGTTTCTAATAGATAATTATTTAGATTATCCATTAGTGTTCCTGATATAATATAATAATAATAATTAATACATATTATATAATAAATGTATATCAATAAGATAGAGAAAGAGAGAGAGGGTATATACATAGATCAGCATATAATATTAAGGGGGCTGGAGCGTAATCAATTCTAAGGGGTAAAAACTAGGCATTTTATATTTCTGTTTAACTGTGTCTTGTATATGTGTTGAAAGTAAATACATATTAGTGTGCGTATTTCGTAGTACTGATCACGTTTTATAGGGGCATCATAGTGAAAAAAGGATGTACGTCTGTAATCTTACCTACGCGCATGCACATGTCACCATATATTGCTTTATATAATGACAAACATTTTTTTTCAAAAAATACTACCTCTGACTTCAATCACTACGCTCAGTAGGATGTTCCGATTTTAATTTTGAAAGCAGATTTGAATTCTCCTCTAAATTTACTATGCTTTAACTGTCGTACATTTTTCATATTCTATATCAATGTATTTAAATTTGAATTATGAATATGATATATTTTTGCTCTTTTTGTTAGTAAATTTCTAAGTAAAAAAAAAATAAAAATCAGAAAAATGAAATTGTTAAAGCATAGATAATTTAGTGACGAATTCAAATCTGGTTTCAAAATTAATATCGGAACATTATATTGGGCGTAGTGATTGAAGTCGTGAGCTATGTTTTCGACCGAAAATGAATCACGCTCCATCCCCCTTAAATTGTATTATCGTAATTTTGATAGTTCACATCTCTGCTGCTAGTATTTTATACACGTAGCGTTTACATTATAGACTACCCCGAGATCCCTGTGTATAGTTGGGACTTATAGGTGATAGGTCTGCAGGATTTGCTGAGAATTTCACAAGAAGGCTGGGGAGACATATTTTGCATATTATGTGGATATACTTGGAATGGCTTATAGTCTATAGATCTGAATAGACCACAGGCTGTAATAATTCCCACGAGAATGATGCTATTCCTACTTATTTGTCCCCTGTTTTTTTTTTCAAGTGAAGGTCTTTTTAGATCACAGTTGACATAATACTATAATAGGTATTGCGGAAGACCATTTAAGGTGAAACATAAATATATATTTAAAACATGGAATCAAAGAATATTTACAATCATCACTGTTCTCAGTCGGAATAGGGATTCAGTGACCAGCTGGACACTGTTTTTTTTTAAGTTAAAACATGTTATGTAGTTCAAATATAAGGATAAAAGAATTAAAACCAAGGCTTAAAACCATTTACCGGTTTTTCACAAAAACCGTTAAAAACCGTAAATTTTGAGAACCCTAAACCTGACGGAGCCGATTACCTAAAATTTTGGAAACGGTTTTAAGCCCTGATTAAAACCGGGATTATGGCGAGCGGAGGGTGGGCGGCAGCTGCGTCTTCAGGTAAATTCTACGAGAAAGTAGGTGAAATAAATCTTATATTTTGCTGTAAAAACAAAAGACATAAAAATTGTTCTTATATTGACAGTGATATGGAACATCAAACAGCGCACGACGGGTGTCGGGTGGGGAGGAGGTGCTAAGTTTAATATTATTTCACTCTTGGATTTATACTAGAGTATTGCGCACTATACGCACAATGGCCGGATGTTTCAGATTAAGTTCGATGTGGGTGTTTGCAGACCGAATGAGGAACAGAAAAAATACAGCACCTCTTCCGTAAACTAGTCCGGCACTGTGTCCAAATACTTTAAACGATAATTTACAGTACCATTTGCTGTATCGTTAGATTGTTGTATAGTACGCTGCTGTATAGACTACCTACGGAGTGGTGCAGTTGTCGGTGAGGCCGGTAATTTTATAACAATATTATAATGGCGTATTTATAATATGTGCTCCTGCTCTGGCCGCCACGATAACAATATTATATTAGGGTAGTCCTTTGAACTAGTATCGCGGAGGACGTGGAGGAGAAGGATATTATAGAAATCGAGACGTAGAAGGAGGGAAAAACCCCGAGTAGGTATATTATACACGCGTGTGTGTGCGGGCGATCGACACATCCGCCACCTCGGAGGTCATGAATAATTAATCACCGGTTGTTTGCGATGTCGTGTACCTAAGTAAAGAGAAGAAAAAAAATTCCTTTTTGTACTTGTCCGTCTGCGCATAAAACGCAGGTATACACAACACACTGCAGCAACGCAGTACGACGGTATAATATTATTATTATTATTATTTATTATATGTGTTTGCCATAATATCAAAGTATACCTACTATTGCTGGTTTTGATAAAAAATAATATCGCCACCGCCACGCTCGTCGCAGCGGATGGTTCCACACACGCCCTCACGTCGTCTCGTGGCGCAGACGGAATGACAACGATCGCGCGAGACGAGAACCGCACGTAAGTATACATAATATAGTACATAAATATTATTACATATATTATTACGTGTTTGTCCGTTCCGATTATTTTCCTATTCTTACAGCGAATAATATTTATCATTTTTTTTTTTTTTACCCAAGATACTGTTACGCAAAAACCAGCTCGACATCCCCCTACCGCCGAAGCACCGGCCACACCCCCTCCACAAATTGATCGAATGGATTCTCCGAATCCCACGTCGCGTACTCACGTCATGACAATAATAATATGTTCAGCGATCAGATAACGAGAGTGCGGGACGACAACCATACGATGATGACAGTTGATGACATGACGTCGTGCCATGTTGATTTTAATACGATTGTTCGTAGGATATTAATTGATTATAAATACTTGTACCCATTTATAATCAATGGTAATTGGTATTAGGTACTTCTGGCGATAATTACTACCCCAAGTGGTAATCCGGGGCATACGCTGCGGACGGAGCTTGAGGAGTGATCGGGTCTGTAACCCTCACCGTAATTTTTTAACAAAAAATCAGACCAATTTTGTTTTTTTTACGACCAATGCAGCCTTTTATTAAAATGCACAAATAAACAGAACCCTCTCGTGATTACGCGATAGAAGAGATATCCGGTATACTGGAATTATCAGGCGTAATAGGTACCTATATATATCGTAATATCACAACTAAGGTAGGTAATCGAGATAATTAATAATATCCATATTTTTACATGGTAAAAAATTAAATAAACAAAATTATCATTCAACTTTTATAAAAGCACTACCAATTTTAATATTTCATGTACAAAAAACACTATTTCATCTCGAGCTTCAATACCGAGAGACAATTAAGCTTGATTAAAGGATACTATGGATTTTTCCTGGGTTCTACTTAAGTTTTTCTTAAAATACTTAATTCAATATGACATTTTTAAATACCAAAGACTTAGGATTTATTTCAGTTAAAATATAACTTAGATGTTTCTTAGTAAAATATCGTAAGTATAATTTATAAATACCAATAACTGTTTTTAGTTAAAAATATACTAAGATTTTTCTAAGTAATGTCTATAAAATATTTAGCCAATAGTATACTTGCCAGAATGGTGAGCAATATATTATATTTATATTTGATAATTCTTATTTCTTATTTCAAAACAAAATGTCTGCTGTCTGCAGTCCGGAAATTATATAGTACCTATCTATATACATACATTTAATATTACAATCATATCGCACTGTCAGTACAATAAGGCCACAATTCCAAATTTATGATTTTTGTATTTATGGTGTCTATGAATTCGTAATTTTTTTCTCTTTTTTTGGTAGTAGCACAATCTACCTCCTTTTATCAATAAAAATAATATTTTCTGAAAATCTTTATTGCATTGAACGTATATTATGTTAAAATCCTATGTACAATTTGGCCGTAAAACGAAATGTGCCTCGTTTACTGAAACAAGTACATAGGGTCAGAACAATAAGGCCATATATTGAAATATGAAAACAATCAAACTTTCAGAGATATAACGCTGCATATTGAGATAATAACATACGTCATAACAATAATAATATTAAAATATTATTATCACTGATTTATTACACTAATTTTTTACTCTAGTTATGTTCTTATACTCTAATTCATAGTATTTAAATTGTGTATATTTTTGTATTATTATAAGAACTATAATGACTATTGACTTATCATGGTAGAGTTAAATAACTTAAAAGTTTGTGTGATACAAAAATATCTATTGAAACCTCTAAAAGAGCTAATATAAAGAGGAAACCAAGTAAGTACTTAATAGGTAGTTTATTATACATAGTAAAAGTTGTATTTTTCTAACAAATGTATTTTTATTAGGTATGTATTATTGAATTAACATCATAATACTGTTACAAAATGTATACATTCTTAAAATATTTTTTAATAGAGTATACTAACAAGCAACAAGTAAAAATAATAATTATATTCTCTATAATGATTAATACTCAACCACAGTAGAAAATATTGATGAATTAAGGAAAAATTATTTACTTTGAAAAATAAGGAAACTAAAAGACAGATGAAGAGATGTTATTTATTTTTTATTTTAATACAAAAAGTGATTTTATTATTATAATTTAAAATTTTCAATATTATTTTGTAATAATAATAATTTAATATGCAAATTATTATAATTCAATGGTTGAAAATATTCAAACATCCTATAGAAACTAAATATTATATTATGCTGTTGTTTTATTTTGAAGTTAAGTGTTTTTTAGATCAACGCCAACATATTTGTCGTATTAATAATATTATTATATTAGTTAAATCATAATTTTTAATACATCTTAGATTTTGTTTACGGCCAAAATAATATTTAAATCAATTCAAAAGGTAATGCAATAAAGTCATAATTAGAAAAATTTCAATTTTTGTTCCTTCAAATTGAAACCACACAAAATTAAAGATATTCACGAGGATAAAAAAATCACTTGATTATAATTACAAGATTATAAATATGCATCTACATTATTTTTCGTTTGATGAAAAAAATGTCATTTTATTCTATACTTTCCTGTTGATTTCTTTAACATTTGCTTTTTTTATGCTATAAACTAGATCGCTAACTACAGCCGACTGTCGACTGTTGGAATGAATTAGGCCGCCCTTGTGTGAATTGTTTTTGTTATTTTTTTCTCATAAAAGTGTGCAGTTAGTTATCAAAACCGTAAATTCTCACCACGGCTACAAATCGTATGACCACTATACAGTAAACACATGTAATGTAATGATAGTACTACCAGAAACTGTGGATCGATTATTCAATTGATTTGACTGTTATTATCTGCATGACCACAAGTTGGACATAAATACATAATACAGTCTACGATATTATTTTATCGTACTATACGGCCATGATAAGTTTAATATGTTATTCTATAGTAGATAATATTATATTTTTATAGGACACAGTTCAGGACGATTCCTATAACATAATAAATACATTTTTTTCTGGAATAGTAGATTAATATAATATCCTATAATAGTGTCAGATAGCCTCGCCAATCGCCATATAGTAACACTACTGGGTATTCGTTATAATAATAGAGCCATTCGCCGGTTTACATAACGTTATGATTTACACATTTTTAAATTTCACACGTTATAGAATTACATAATATTAAATGTATTAATTATTATCATATGCCGTGTTACTCAGATTAATTACCTAGGTATATTAAACGTATTTTTACGTATAGTGGTACGCGTGAGTTCTAAGCGTGCGTGTTATATTACGTGTCCAGAAGACAATAATTGGCTATAATATACCTATATAGTCTGCAAATTGTTAAAGGTCATAACCGCGAGACCAATACAATTTCAGGTATATTAGGTGGTAGATTTAGGAATATAGGGAACGTCGCTCACGTCATACCCAACGAGGAGAGACTTCAGACACAAATTATATCGTAACGGTACGCGCGCAAAATTAAGTTCATTACGATGGCACCGAACCTATAATATGTATTACTTTAATGGGTGGGTATAGTATACCCCCTAACAGCCTAATATTGGTAGGTAATCGTAATCCCGAGTATAAAATATCGTACAAATATACAAATTTCAGAAAGATGTCTTATTTCTAGTGCGTGTCGTATATAGCGTGCACTGTGTGATTGCGTTAAAAAAATCCGCAATGACTAGGTATTGAATTAATAATACGTAGTTTTTACGATAAATGACCAATACCTAGTTCTTAAGGGGGCTGGAGCGTAATCAATTCTAAGGAGTAAAAACTAGGCATTTTATATTTCTGTTTAACTGTGTCTTGTATATGTGTTAAAAGTAAATACATATTAGTGTGCGTAATTCGTACTACTGATCACGTTTTATAGGGGCATCATAGTGACCGGGATGTACGTCTGTAATCTTACCTACGCGCATGCACATGTCACCATATATTACTTTATAAAATGACAAACATTTTTTTTCAAAAAATACTACCTCTGACTTCAATCACTACGCTCAGTAGGATGTTCCGATTTTAATTTTGAAAGCAGATTTGAATTCTCCTCTAAATTTACTATGCTTTAACTGTCGTACATTTTTCATATTCTATATCAATGTATTTAAATTTGAATTATGAATATGATATATTTTTGCTCTTTTTGTTAGTAAATTTCTAAGTAAAAAAAAAATAAAAATCAGAAAAATGAAATTGTCAAAGCATAGATAATTTAATAACGAATTCAAATCTGCTTTCAAAATTAATACCGGAACATTATATTGGGCGTAGTGATTGAAGTCATGAGCTATATTTTCGACCGAAAATGAATCACGCTCCAGCCCCCTTAATAAAAGCTAGGTAAGTGCTGTGTGAAAAATCTATTGATTAAAATGTATTGCATTAAAAATGTAATTAACTTGTTTTTTTTTTTTTTATATTTGTTCATTGTAACGACCTCAAGGTCTTTGACAATGCTTATCACAGGTGGGTAGTAGGGAGATCATGTGATCTATTTATCTATGTATATATCACTATATGCATGATACTACCCCCCTTCTCCAAGAGGAGACATGTGCGGTCTTCACTCCCAGTGGAGTGGGACCTAGTTGGAAACCGGATGACGCAATCGGACGACAGCACGGGAAAATGGTGACTGCGTAGAATCACACACATTTTTTTGCACTTTGCTATGAATCGAACCGATGACTGTGTGAGTCGTAATCAACTGCGTGACCACTGCGCCACTCCGGCCCCAATATAATTAACTTGTGAAAATATTTTTTAGGTTAAGAAATTCGGGAGGGGGAGGTCGTCCCCACGAAATAATTCAAATACCATGTGGGGGTAAGTGGGTTTAATTTATTGACATAATTGTTCACTGATACACCTAAAAAAAATAAGTTCAGTGCCATTGTAAAAAAGTAAAGTTAACGTACCTAGCCAATACGTATTGGCTATCGGCGTATTGCCGTATTGTATGTTATTTAATATTGCAATAGTATGATATCAGTGGTATATAAAAAGAGATTGTAATATATGTAGGTTGGATTCTTCCCATTATGTCCGTTTTTTTAAGACGTTTGATGAAATTATGTTTTTTAGAAAAACCTTAAAAACATAACAACATTATAGTCATACTCGTTAAAAATATTTAACAATAATACCTAGTAGGTACTTCTAAACGGGTGTATCCGAGTTGGGTCCTAGATAACATTTATTTATTTATTGAATATAATACGGGACAAAACCCAAATTAAATGTACATAACCAAAGAAACAAGAACATTTTTAAAAATTAAACACAGAGTGATACATTATTGAATATAG
This sequence comes from Acyrthosiphon pisum, assembly GCF_005508785.2. Taxonomy (NCBI): domain Eukaryota; kingdom Metazoa; phylum Arthropoda; class Insecta; order Hemiptera; family Aphididae; genus Acyrthosiphon; species Acyrthosiphon pisum. The sequence goes on from NC_042495.1 coordinate 53,093,542, forward strand.
TATAGGTATTAGGTAGACATAAATTTATAATTCACAAATTTTAATAAAAAAAAGATTACATAACAAAAATATGATAAAGATAAACTAATTGGATCCGTCTATAGAAACGGTAGCACACTAGTTAAGTTCAACTATATGGATACGAATAATACGATTATTACATAAAAATAAGAAGTGGGCAGAACAAAAGTACCACTATTTTATTGAAAGAACATTTTTTTGAAAAAAAATTGATGGGTAAAATAAATATTATATTTGACTTTGTAAAAGCGGTTTCATTTAAATGTTTACCAACCATGGGAATTTTCGAATATTTTTGAACATTCTATACCATATTATACTAGTATTCTAATATCAATAACAGCGATTGAGTGCAGCATAATATGAAGTTTATTGAAATAATTTACGAAAAAAAAAAAGTTTTATCATTACTCTGCTACATAGGCATATAGTTATAAAATGAAATTGACCTGTTCAGACTATAATAGGTATTTAAAAAAAAATGCAGTTACTGGTACACGATCGATTGATAACAATTTCAGTTGGAATAAGACTTAAAAAACAAGTATACCGGTTTGATCATTAGGGAGTGCAGGTAGGTATAGAAAATGTCACACAAGCCTTCCCCGAAAAATATGTTCTACACGTCACTAAATGGTATTATAACCAGGGACGGATCCAGGGGAGGGAGGCTATGGGCCCAGCCCTGCCCCCAGACAATTTTTTTTACTAATATAAATATTATAATATATTGAATAACAAATAAACAAAATCTAAACTTCTTTTCACATTGTCGCTTTATAATTTATTTATCACATTGTTTACATATTATTACTACCTACTATTATGATAACATTTTTAAATTAAGAATTAAGTATCATTTTTTGTTAGGTTGGTGTAAGAAAATTGTTGCCCCCCCCCCCCCCAGATCTTTGCTCTGGATCCGTGCCTGAGTATGACTTAGGTATAATATTATATAACAAAGATTCGACTTGTCTTATATTGTCCGTTGGTAAGTACCGCATATAGACCTTAAAATTATCAAGCATAAGGTTGAAACGGGATTTTATATTAATGTACCAACTGAGGTCGTCGCACACACCGTCCGAGGTGGACACGCGGCGAGCTGCCGACGGCCATTCTCAAGGTCGCGCCATTTTCCCGCTTTAATATATGCCGTCGTAATAACAGTAGCGGCATGCACCGTGCACAAAGTTCAATGGACACCGCCTCAGCCACCGCCGTCGACCGGTGTGATTCATTTCCACTCTATTATATATTATTATTATACGCCCGTGCACATAACAATAATATTATATTATACGATGTCCACCGTCCAGTGTACGACGGTGCAGGCACACGACTAAAGATAGGTGAGAAGGGTGGGCCCAGATAGCCAAAAATGTATCACCTAGACGAATCCAGGGGGGAAATGCCAACTCATTTGTATATACTAAATATTATATTATTATAATTATATTAAGTTTGGTCAATAGCATTATAATTAAATCTATAATAATAGCAATATGGTGACCGCGCACAAAGTTCAACGGACACCGCCTCAGCTACCGCCGCCGACCGGTGTGATTCATTTCCACTCTATTATATTATTATTATTATTATTATTATTATTATTATTATTATTATTCACCCGTACACATAACAATAATATTATATTATACGATACCCATCGTCCGGTATGTGACAGTGCAGACACACGACTAAAGATAGGTGAGAAGGGTGGTCCCAGATAGCCAAAAATGTATCACTTAGATGAATCCAGGGGGGAAATTCCAACTCATTAATTTATACAAAATATATTGTTATAATCGTATTAAGTTTGGTCGCGATAACATTATTAATTCTATAATATAATAGCAATGGTATTCTCATAGGCGCAAATAGCGTTTGGGATTTGGGGGGGGAGCTAAATTCTTACTTTGATAATACTAAATAGGCTTGAAACCAAATGTAGAAAATTTTTGGAGGGCTATGGACATTTTTGGGAGGGCTTAGCCACCCCCTCCCCCATTTATTATAGAATAATATTATATTAAGGGGGCTGGAGCGTAATCAATTCTAAGGAGTAAAAACTAGGCATTTTATATTTCTGTTTAACTGTGTCTTGTATTTGTGTTGAAAGTAAATACATATTAGTGTGCGTAATTCGTACTACTGATCACGTTTTATAAGGGCATCATAGTGACCGGGATGTACGTCTGTAATCTTACCTACGCACATGCACATGTCACCATATATTACTTTATAAAATGACAAACATTTTTTTTCAAAAAATACTACCTCTGACTTCAATCACTACGCTCAGTAGGATGTTCCGATTTTAACTTTGAAAGCAGATTTGAATTCTCCTCTAAATTTACTATGCTTTAACTGTCGTACATTTTTCATATTCTATATCAATGTATTTAAATTTGATTTATGAATATGATATATTTTTTCTCTTTTTGTTAGTAAATTTCTAAGTAAAAAAAAAATAAAATCCAGAAAAATGAAATTGTTAAAGCATAGATAATTTAGTGACGAATTCAAATCTGGTTTCAAAATTAATATCGGAACATTATATTGGGCGTAGTGATTGAAGTCGTGAGCTATGTTTTCGACCGAAAATGAATCACGCTCCAGTCTCCTTAATATGGTTTTGATTTTACTGAGTATGTGTATTTTCTAGATTTTTTTTTAAGCTTCATTCGACTTACTTTCGACTTCAGTAACTTTTCCTGTGAGAAAATGAACGATTGGGCGATAATTTCTAATTTCCAAACGCATCAGGGAAAACAAAAACATAAATATTAAACAATGTTTATACATTTATAATATAATCATAAGATAATATTATCATAATAATAATGTAAGCAGTTCATACATGCAACATGTAAATTTAAAAAAGAATCATCATGTACAACGTATAGGTACACATTATACATATCATTATATCAAGGTGTAAGACATAAACCAATTAATTTCAAGATATTAATATGAAGTTTTTCCACAAAATACCTTGTTATTTTTGTTCAATTTATTACATTTTTGGATATTTTACTAATTTCCTTAAAACCTTTCCTGGGGTAATATAGAACTGTTATTACATAAAATACTTTCAGTCCTACACACCTATCTCCTGAGTTAGGAAGTGTCTTTTTTTTATAGTGCCATTACTCGTTTAACGTATTATGGAAATAACGAATTTTAATAAAAATAACTCTAAATTATGTTTTGAGGGTTAAATGCCTATATACATACCTGTATTTTCTACAACATACCTGGAAAAATTTGACTACATAGCGTTTCTGTAAATCAAGTATTCTTGAATGTTCAGTGAATATTTACCTATACCGATATTGAAAAATCAAAAATAATAAAAATTTCCAATCCATATAATATTACATTAACACATAGGCCTAATCAAAACGAGATTTGTAAAGAAAATTGCCGTATTATGAAAAAAAACCAAAAAAATACTGAAAATCTGTTTGGAAATTAAAGCAGGAAACAAAAGCTTACCAAAATGTTTATGTTGTTTTCTTGGCTTTTTTCCGATTACCCGTCTGCCCGTCTAGATCTATAGATATAACATATTATGTTATATAATCGAATAAAATATTATAATATATTTATCAGAACTCAATACTTCAGGATACCTACAAATTTAATATTATTTATATAATTAATATTATTATCCACATGCAATAATATTATTCGAACCTTTGTGTTGGCCGACTACAGAGTTTGCCGAGTTTTACACGCTAACCGAAAAATAGACTTCACGGATTATTGTATAAAATAACGTCCGATAGGCAATAAGTCCTAAATATTCTATAGGTAGCATAATGTTTTTAATTATTTTGACTTTCCAACAGTTTTAGTTATGAAATATGTAAACGTTAAATCGATGATGCATGGCTTGCGGCGATATGCTTTGCTCATTACTTTAATTAGATACCTCTTTTTTTTTTACATAAATTGAGCTTCTCCGTATGAAATATGAATAGAACGCAGATAATTATTTTTTTTAGGTATTTATCTATATATATTTCTTATTTTCCATGTCTTATATATTATTTCTCTTTTCCTTTCCCTTTCGACTTTCTTCTATCTTTTTAATCGCTATTAATTTTCCCACGGTTGTAATAATATATCGATGTAAGTTTTTATTGTAAACATTATACATTTTAATTGTTATAAATAATGCTATAATAATATAGTTATATTAAGGTATATTGAATATATTTACTATTATTTAGTATAAACCTTAATAAAATACAAACAAAAAAAATTTATTTTTCAATTCCTTGTAATTTGATTTACTTGATTTACTTTACCAGATGTAATATTATGATTCACTAACTTCAATACTATAGGTAATAGTATAGTGATTATAGTGTTGGTAATATAAACTCCATTATCCACTATATAGGTATTAGTTTAGGCTTTGGTACCTACTTATTGGTGGATTATTTATATAAACATGGGTTAATTTCACCTAAAACCAAAATTTGAATTTTAGAATCAGTGTACCAATTGCACTCCTCATCGTCGACAGTCAGTAAACCAATTGCACTTACCTTTTAGTTTTGCCTTCAGGTATGAAACATATGTTTTGTCCAATACAATTCCATAAATATACTGGTTTATCATACATTATACATAAATTATATTTACATTCAAATAATTTAAAATGTACAACTATTACATTATACTGTCATACTGATCAATTAAATACTGAGTCATGAGTAGGTAGTTAAATATTTTTTTTTTAAATAAATAATATTTTTTTAATATTTAAAATATTAATATCTGATTTGCAGCCAATATTCTATAACATTTATATCCGATTATCGGGATAAAAATGGAACATAATTAACCAACGAATACAATTATTATACATAAGAAGTCTATGCGTCTTACCAAAAAAACAATTTATTTATATATACGGAATTTAATTTTCTTGATTTAAAAATTAAAATATATTTATTATAAAAATTATATTCTACGTATTATGTTAAAATTGAATGTTAATTTATTTATGCCACATCATGCATATAACACACGTTTGAAAAATCTTAGTAATTTTAATGTTTTAAAAGTTAACAAACAATTTGGAAAAATTAATGCAATAGGTACATGTAGGTATTGATCCTTGTAGAAAACTAAATATTGTTTTAAATAAATGTAAAAATGTTTCCTAGTAAATTATATTAAAAAGTTAAACTTTTATATATTTAATTAGTAGGTATAGTATAATGTTAATGTATATTAACCAATAATCCAATATCAATTTTTATTAAGTAACTTTATAATTTCATATTTCTGAAAACCTTGTTAAACATAGAACCTACCTATATAACCTTTGTATTTGAACTCACCTACTACAAACACGAGATATGGTTATTGGAGCGGTATTGAATATTTTTATTAAGTAAATTATTTATTGTAAATATTATTTGATAATGCAAATGAAAATTATTAAATTATTTATGTTTTATAATCATTAAACAAACATTACTTAAAAAAAATGTCTTAAAACATCCATCTCCGGTATCATTGCTATCTATGTATACGATTATTTTGAATTTTTTTTATTAATACTAGTTGTACCTATCACCTGACTTCACCCTGGAAAAAATGAACACACCTAAAATGCAGTGCTTCGTATATCGACGTATCTCTACAATAGATTAAGTCATAAAGACAATATATTTTAACTAATCGTTATATTATAGTAATGTAAAAGTTAAAACTAAATTTATTCGATAACGCATACGCAATTTATATAATTCAGCTAATAAAGTGATCGGTGTTTTCTATACAACTCTCGTGTAGACAGGTATTTAATATTAAAACTATGTATGTAACAAAATTTATATTAATCTGTAGTTTTTAATTTCGGTCATTTTTTATTTACGACAGAGTGCGCAAACGATTATATAATCGGTGCATGTACATTTCTTACAAACAACAGACATTAAAAGTATATTTCAAGTGGCGTAGACATGATTTCTAATGGGAGGGGGGATAAAAAAAAACGACATAGTTAAATGGGAGGTGAAAATTAGAAAATCCCCCACCCTCTCAAAACTTTTTACTAAGGTAATAAAAAGCCAATGGGGGATCTGACCCCCACGTCATCCCCTTGTCTACGCCACTGGTTCAGTTACTGAAATGACAAATAAAACTACAGTTTCTTAAACAAAAGAATTAGCATTTTCATAAGTAACAATATACAATTAGAAATAATTAATCTCTCGGGAAAGTATTTGGAACAACTCTGTGAAAAAAATTGGCAAAAAGTTCAATAGTTTCGACAGAAAATTGGTACATAAGACAGGCCTGTTCTTTTATAATTATAATATTGATTTCGATTGATTTTAATATACATTATAGGAGTGCTAATTGTTTGCGGTCTCAAAAATCATGCGTTTACTTATATATATAATTGCCAACGAATCGCAAGTGATAATGTATACATTTACCAAGTGAGGCACGTTTTAAATATTAAAATTGTATACGATTTGACAGTAAAGTTAATAATATTATAGTTGGATGACGATTGCAAGAAAAGTTGTAAATCGTAATTTAGTATATTATATTATCAACAATTTTTTTTTCTCGGAATGTTAAACGTTAAACGATCGCTGTCTATTTTTGTATCAGCGATTTCGATCTGTTTTAATGCGTAACACAAAAAGGTTGTACTTATACGAACAATCGGTTGTAATGTGACCGTGGGGGAGAGAAGTCGATTAAATATACACAACAAATTTCCGAACGATTCACTGCAGCTGCAGTGGCGTATTCATCGCGGACGTAATTTAATATGATGAGACGTGGATCAAAGGAATGTAATGGATAAATAGTGTCGGAACTAGGAAGTTAATTTCTCGTACATATATTGAACATGAAAAGGCTTTTTATGTATTTATTTTACATAAAGCACTTTCACGCCGAGCCGAGTCCGAGATATGGAGATCCTACTGCAGTATTCTTCGAAGGTTCAAAACCAGAAACGGCGTAAAAGTATACGTTCGCGGTTGGCTCGGTTGGCTTCGAATTCACGAAATACTGTTTTATTTATAAATATTTTATTTTCAATATGACGCCTGCAGCTGGTATCAACGGTCTAAATAAAACAATCAACTGTCGTTTTTTCTTTTATTATACCTACACCGGTTGTTCAACTATAAATTATAGTGGGTACCAGTAGATACCTATACGAAACATGAAAAATCCTTTTATATTTGTAACTGCAATAATATTATTTTTACGTTGATTATTTAAAACGCTTATTTTATTAAATATTTTTTACTATAATATAATAAATAATAATACGCTGGACCTTTTGTGTAACTCTATAACTATTAACTATAGTACTTTCTTCTTAAGAATCAAATCTTAATTTTACATCTCATCGTGTATAAACATGATACAATATCGTGTAGCTACATTTATATAATCTATAATATATTTAACATAATGTTTTATTATACATATAAGTGGGTATATCGTATATTAGGTATATAATAATATACGTATGGAAGAATTCTTTAGTAAAACCACAAAATATAATAGTATGCCTATTTTACCTATTTTGCGGTACAACAGGATGTTGTACCTATAATTTTATTATTTACGATAATCGGTGTAAATCGACCTACGTCCATGCTATTGAACCAAACATTAACCATAATATAACACTAGTCGCTAGTACCAATACGGTATTTATTTTTTTTTTATGTGTGACAATAGTGAATATGTGACTAGTCGCTATTAAAGTAAATACTAAAATAAATGTGGGCATTGATTTATGTACCTACCTATACATATAATTGTGTATATAATATTTATATAATAATATGTGGTTAAGAATAGGTAACTCATAGTTACTAGTCAGTACCTATATACACATTTTTCTAGCACTCTGTATATGTATACGTAATATTAATTATACTATTAATTTTAATCAATGGCTCATCCAAGGGAACAAGGGAACTTCTACCCCCCTTCCACCCTATTAACCATGTTAAAATAAAATATAAAACAAAATCCTTATAATATAATTAAATATTGAGCGAAAGTGATTAAATTGGCAACTTAATCACTATACAATGTTCTACCTCGTAGGTGATGTAGTAGTTTATCATTTATTTAAATGTTGTTATTATCATCATACAAATTAAGATTGTCTTACCTTATTAGTTATTACCTACTAAGAGGTAATAACTAATAAGTAATAACTTGTACCATAGAACAAATAATAATAGCCAATAGGTAGATACTATTTGCAATACGCCAATGCATATCTTGTGAAATAAAATAAAACATATAGGTAGGTAAGTAAACGCAGAGATTTAAACGAATTGTTCATATTATATACAGAGTGATCTTTTTATCAATTAACACTCATTATTTTAAAAACTATTAACATTTTTAAAAATTTTCATAATTTTATAACATTATTAAAAACCATTTATAAAAAAAAATTATATTATTTACTTTGGAACTATTTTTTTTTGTTGTTATCGTTTTTTAAATTGTTTACTTTTTCTGTTTTTTTCATACGTCATATTAAAAAGTGGAATATTTTTGGAAGTATTTCATATACCAACAATATGATAATCGAATTTTGTATATGATTAGTTATAACTTATAACGAGTTATAAGTGTAAGACTAATAACTTTATAAGTATTTAATTGCATCCAGTCGGAATATGAGCTTTATATGATTAACGAAAAAAAAACAAAATACATGCTAATGGTACGCCATACGTCTATATAAAGACCATACAGCTTTGAACAGGTCAAGGATTTTAAATACTCAAGATCGGCGAATCGAACATATTTTTCACTAAATAAATTGTTAAGTTCAAGAATGTTATCATGTGCGATAATGGAAAAATGTAAGTACTTAATTTACTTACGTCCAATAGTGATAATATGAGAAACGAATTCACGCCTGTGAGAAACGAACGAACCGCGGTGAGTACGAAAGAAGAAAAAATTTCAACTTGGAATCTCCATACAATAAATCAAATATTAAAGGTTTTCTGAAATCCAAGCGTGTAGAATGGGCGAGTCGTGTATGGCGAGCTAAGGGGAAGATTATCTTCGAAGATATTTCGAAAGGCACTATGCAATTAATAAACCAACTGGCAAATGCTCTAGGGGAAGACCTCTGAAACGGTGGCAATAGATAGAGTAAATGCAAACATAAAAATGGTAGACGAGGCAGCATATCTTTAAACTGCAACTGACCGTGATAAATTGAGTGTTATAAATGAGCTTAATAGTAGCTGCAAAATACCTAAATGGGATAAATGGCCAGTAAAACAAAAAAAATGCAAATAGGGAAGGGAAGTCATATAGAAAATGTATAAATAGGTACCTTTAGTAGATATACCATTAACTAAATTGAATCTATTATTATTTTATGCAATGTGTCAATGATAACTCTGAGCCTATAAGATTAAAATATTATATAACCATTTTGATTAACCATATATTTTGACAAATAAAAATGATTACCTAATATAATTATTTATCGTATTATGCATGTAACATTGAACAGTAGCTTTCATTTATCATAAAATAAAATAGCTGTTATGATAACTAATTTTAATTTACTGTGCCCCCCTCCTCCCTCATTAAAAAATCCTGGCCCCTGGGTTCGTACTGCAGGTGTTAAGTACATATTATAGATGCTTTAAAATAATGGCATAACATCGTTTTTTGGATGTTCTACATTGTAGTCGGAAACATTGCCCGATCCATAATCACATTACCATAAAACCCGTGCCTATAGTCGATATCAAAATGTCATATTACCAATATTATGTTCCAAAACGGTATTGTACCGTATTACCGAAGAATTCGACGTTGTTTTCAGTTTATATTATTGTATCTAACAGTTTTGTTTTTCTTTTAAATATTATTATTACTGTTAAATATGAAAACCTGAGAAACCACACAACCGCAGTGCACATCGAAATATATTCGATATCAATATATTATTATGATTACTGGTTAGATTAGCAGCAAAACGGTATAGAAGTATAATACCGTATTCAGAAATGCTGTTATTGTTCTTTTATTCTTCCGTACCTACGTTATTGTGTATTTCTCTGCATGGGTTACGTAACGAATTAAAACTCAAATTATTACAACAATAAGAATGAGTAATTGTAATAAGCACAAATGTCGAGCGAACGAGTGCGTCTGGAGTGATTAATTTTAAGGACCCCCAGTCGTGTTGATTGTTTCGACCAGGTATTTAGTTGGTATTCGACCGTCCAGCAAGTAAGTGGTCATGAAACTTATTATTATTAATTTCGTATTAAATTTGTGCACCTGTAATTGGACTTGGGCTAAACAAGCCATGTAGATTGTTTTTCGAAAATTGTATGAAAAAAATTAATTGAATGGTATGAATAAAATAGTCACTGAATTCGATGTTTATTCATTTATTTTTTACCTTTGTTTAAACACCTGTTGCAGTAAAAAATAACCAGGGGCGGAGTGGCTCAACAGTTCTTACCGGGCAAACAGATATTTTCAGGCCACATAAATTTATTTCAGGCCATTTTTTTCAAATTTAATTTCTTACCATTTATTACATTTTTTACCATATATTGATTTTTCAATTGACATTAACATAAATTCTTCTAAATGCTCAATAGTCATGGAGTTCCGTAGTC
>NC_042495.1:53106194-53111577 GCF_005508785.2 Acyrthosiphon pisum
GGAATTTGGTATTATTAAATAAAAAATGCAAGCTTGTGATGTTATTTACAACCATAATCATATACTTTGTGTTTGTGTCAATTACAATATAATATACCCCGTTTGAATAACTATTTATAGATTGTGTGTTTTACTTGTCTATTATTATGATAAGACGACCGATAATAAGAAAACGAGTTATCGCAACATCGAGTATTTACTACTTATAATATTGGTGGTTCACATATCACATTATTAATTTGTTTTCGTTGTTTTTACTTTTTACAGTTATCAAAAATAGCTAAATATTTTAAATATTAATTGTTTTCATCACACCAGGACCAGGCCACTTCTTATATAAGCAAGCCAGGCCACCGGGCATTATCCCGGTTGCCCGGCGGGCCACTCCGCCCCTGAAAATAACCAATATACCTACGTAAGCCACAAACGTATATTTCTCAAACCTCAATGATGAATATATTTTCCGACAAACAAACGAAAACGATGTGCACATATAATGTCTGTAAAAGTGATTGATACTCGTTTAGTTAGAATTATATTGAGAGTATATTGTTATTTCGATATGACGATATAGATAATTATTAATGAATATACTTTGACTATAGCCTATAGGATTTTCTAAGTGTAGGTACCTATGTAAAAAAAAATTATGATTTACATTTATAATGTAAACAATCTACGAACCTTAAGTGGGGCCCATTATCTTTTCGAAGAAATAAACAACAATACAATACAATACACATTAATATTTTCAACTTTTAAGTCTTAATAAAATTAATAGTAATTTATTTGAATGTTAAATATGTCACGTTCAATATTATAAAGTACACACTAGCGTGTAACAAAACGGCGAACTTGAAACACGTATAATATGACCATATTTGCATGATATTATACGTAGGTTTATAATATTATATATTTTACTTTAATTAAAAAAATAAAATAGTTTAGCAGTAAATATGCAGCTACCAATTAATTCGAAATATTTATATTGATATTATATCCATTATTATTTCAGGAAATTAATAAATATTTTTATTATTTTTTTATTAATTTCCCATTTATATATTAATTTATCAAAGCTCCACATTAGAATATCTTAAAATGAAAAATCAAATACCTACCTACTTGTCAAACTTTGTATTTTTATTTATTTTAATATACATACATAGTAATATACATTCTAGTCCTAATTACGAGTATAACAAAATTAATTAAAGTCAATCACTTACAAATGCGTGTATTTTTTTTCTTATGACTGAATACCACACACGGCAATTATAGTTACTTCATACTTGTACAATGTTCACGTTGTTTAATATTATTTTAATGATATTTTTTTGTACATCGCTTAATATATATATTTGAAATTTCATAACGTGTGTATTGTACAAACATTGCGAGTCTGTACAATGGTAATAATAAAATATTATATTTTGTGCTCATCAAGGTAAAATGACAACCCTAATGCATTTTTTGTGCGTGTTTTGCTTACTCAATACTCAATAGTTTAGCACTCATCAAACACATGCGCAGAATACAAATTTTAGCGAATACATTTTAATGGCCGTTCTTTGAAAACACAATCAACCTTCGTTCGTTGACCTTCTGTGTACACGTAAAATCAACATCGATGATGAAAGACTAAATATTTTTGAAAACCATATTGTAATCAAATGTATATTAATTACAATAGCCTAAACATTAATTGGACAGATTTTGTTTTTATTATTATTAAGAGCTGCACTAGGTATTAAACAATCTGTAATTGGAGAGGTTTATGGTATTCTACAATAATAATTATTATTATTGGGGGACGGAGTGGCCGAGCGGACTAAGGTGTCGGTTGCAATGCGCACCGTCGCCGGTTCGAAGTCGGCCACGGGTGGCATTTTTCTTCGGGCAGTGTCCGGAGAGAGAGGCCGCCATCCCCCACCCGGGCATGGCAGATATCAACGGATTCCCACTTGAAAATTCTGCCAAAACAAACACACGTGTTCAAAACCTACAATGACTTCCCCCACAGTTCCTCAGGCTAATGACCTCAGTCAAAGCCTCAACCCCCAAAAAAAAATAAAAACTACGATTTATCGTATTATGGGAAATTAACGTTTACAAAATAATATGAACCCGGTTGGTGATTTTTACATGGCAAATAAAATTATATCAAATTATATTATATTTATTCATCAATAAATTAGGTACTTATTTTATTCTAGGTATAGACGTATAGTTATTTATTATTAAATATTAGCTGAGTTATCCGACTATTCCCGGGAGAAATTAACAATTATAAAATACGGTACTCGATGTATTTTAGTATGGGTTTACCTTAGTTCACGGGCATGTCGGTCTCAGTGAGATTTGTCCTCGCCCATTTCAAAAAACTGGAACTTGTTACTATTGTTACTTCTTAGTAATACCATTGAGTATTTTAATATATAGGTAGTACATTATAGTACCTATGTAATATGTATAGTATTATTGTATAGTTACTATTGTTACTTGTTAGTAATACCATTGAGTATATATTGTAATATAGTATGTATACTCATTACTCAATGGTAATACTTAGTTTAGTAGTGTGTTTATACTTAAGACATTATGTTCAACAAAATAATAAGAACATTTTTCAGCGCCACCTATCGGGCGTGGTTCAAACTACTGTTTTAACCTTATGTTATCTCTTAGAAAAATCTCTAAAATGTTCGTAAATAGTCCAGTCGATTTCCACATTTTACCTGGAAAGTATTCCGAAGTTAATGGAATTTTTACAGATTATCTAGGGGTACTTTAGGATGTCTATCCTAAGTTTTCGACCTCTAGGACCGTGTGCTAACTTTGGGGGGGGGGGGGGGGGGTGCAAAAATCTCAAAACTATCAGATTTTTTCAGTTTTTTTGCTTATATCTAGTAAACTAACCATATTTTGTGTTCCATAAAGCATAACAAAGTTGTAGACCACTAAATTTGCTAAAATTTGGTAGGTTAGACAATTTATTTTGTAAAAAATTAACTGAGATACAGCTGATCAAAGTTATACATAGTTACTCAAACATAAAAAAAACAGCTGAAAAACGACGGTTTTGATTCTATAACTATATTTAGTACCATCATTTCCATGTTAAATTTTGTCAATCACTCATCAATATCAGCATATAATTAAAAAAAATATTCAATACATAATATAGTGCATCAGGCCACTATAACCTTGGATCGCTTAGGAGCTGCCGGAACTTCGTCTGCGTTGTCGTCGTCATCGTAGTCGGTGTCCATGGACACGTCTTTCTCGTGCACCTTCGGTGCAGAAAGAAGGGGCAGGTCACTGCGATCCTCGTCATCGGTGTCAGCTTCGTTGGTATCAGGCTGAGATGAGTTTTCGCACGCTATGCCCACGCAGCGTTTGCATACCGCAGAGCATAATAGTCCAGCCTTTTTACAGCTGCAACCTGCAGTAGCACAACCAGTCGTGCACTTACAGCTAATTATGCGGAGTAGCTGTTCCGGGGCAGCATCCATTGTTGTGGTGATGGGAACGACACCTATAAACAAATTAATCAGTTAATTAATACACGTGTATTGATCATTATTACAAGTACTAATAGTAGTATAATTCGTGTGGCAAGTTTTAAGAATTAAAATGTACTATTACAGTATGAAAAAGTTATTGCTTAAGTCTATAAAAATACCCACCTCGTTTTGTATGTTTCCAACCCCATACAGAAGGCAACTTTTGATGGCTACCTTGGCTTCCCATCCACGCCTGGACTTGCAAGTACGTCCTGAAAGAGTGGTATTTGGCGGCATCTCTGGTTGGTGGCAGTCTGGCAAGTTGACATTTTGGTTTTGCAACGACTGAAGAAAAAATGCGATACCTCAGGTCTTCTAGGTTGTCCAGTTCAATGGTTCCTCCATATAGTTTTACAAGGAACTTCTCTCCAACATCAGCAATTTGAGCTTGAGTTGCCCCGGGGTCTTTAAAAATTAACAACATCTCTGAAAGGCTAGGGATCTTCTTATACATCTGCATCACCTTTTTCTTTCCTATACCAAAGGGTGCTGAGGTAGTATCACACCCACTTATCGCATGCAAGAAAAGAATATCTTGTGATTCGTACTTAAAAGAGTGGGCTGAATACAGCATGGTTTTACTGTGACCTTTTCCACTCTTCTGGAAATAGACATTCATTTTAGAAGAACCCAAAGCAGTGAGTAGCACCAAAAGATCTATGTCTTCCCCTGTTATGATTACACTATCATAATTATCAGCAACTGTAAGAGCAGTCTCCACGATCATTACATCGGCGTCTTCTACTGCCTGCTTCACTTGTATCCCTTTGGCTTCCATTTCACTCTTCAACATTATTATGAAGTTAATCTTGTTTGAATCATTAGAAAGAAATTTTGCCTGCGAAATAGTGCTGATCGAAGTTGTCTTGGAAAAAAAATGTTTTGTTGAGGAGTGTAGCAATGAACGCCGATAACGTTCAGCTGATTTGGTGCTTTCGTAACTAATTTCAACAGGATAACCATCAAAAACCACTATGGTATTATTCCCAAAGTGCTTTTGAACGTAGTCCACGTAGTTTTGACAGACTACCTGAAATGTGGCTTCACTTGACTTGGTCCAAACAACTCTATGCAATAAAAACCCACCATCAATGACATTACATATTCTAGTTCCTAAAGTTACGTCTTCAGACATAATAGGAAGAAATGCATCATACAGTATTGATTTTCTGCCTTTATGCATTCCTTCTTCTGTGAAGAGAGACATTGGGAAAGGGGCCAGCTCATATTTGAAGGAGTTTCTGAGGTCAGCTTCTGATTGTTTGGTTATACGTTGAAATAAAGTGAGTGGGTCTACTGTAAACTGTTTGTCCTTGATTTTCAGAGAACAGGAAACAGATGCCAAAGTAACCACCTTATGCTTCCTCTTCAGTTTCAAGTCTTCAAAATTGCCTTTCTCTGAGCAATTCTTTAAGCAGTTAATACCAATTGATCGGGCCATATAACAGTTGACGCCTTCGCTTCCTATTTTGCCATATATTTGTTAATATCTTCTATGTCACGGCATTCGACTGGCAAAAAAAATTGAATTTTTGCTTTTCTATCTGTAGGAATTGATTGTATTCTCAGCCGGTTATTAGTTGGATTTATAATATTTGGAAATGAATTGTACGTTTGCAAAGATAACAAAGCTATTTCTGAATCCTCGTAAACGTTTAGAGATGGAAAATAATTTGCTGACAATACAGTTGAATTTCCAGTCAGATTTAATGTAATAGATTCATACATTGTAAGAATTCAAGACATAAATGACCACAGTTAAATGTATTGAAGTCTTGATAGTTGGAATAGTTGTATACTATTTTGAACTGTCT
>NC_042495.1:53113012-53113733 GCF_005508785.2 Acyrthosiphon pisum
TCTTTTTCCATGACTCCAATGAACCTTGTTTGTTCGTCAAAATAATTGTATTTAACAAAAGAAGCAGTGTCTCTGGGATGACATAATGGGCATCAGCATTGAAATTATCAATCGGAGGGTAGAAAGCAGTGTTGAACATTTTTGATCGGATATCCTGTAAAATAATTTTTCCAGCAGTTTCCACAATTCGAGAGCGTTCGTCTTGAGGGTCTAACATCTTCTCATTAGAGTACCAGTTGTCCGTCAAGATTTTGTGGCCAATACTTTTGAAACATACAACACTTGCTCTATTTGCAGACTGAGAAATGATAATATCATCTCCATACTTCTCCTCCAAACGCTTTTTTACTGTTTTTATATGAGGACGGGAATCCTCCGGAATCTCATCTATCAATTTTCCAAGAGAAAACTGGCATTCCTCTTTGTTATTCTCGAGAAACATATATATGATTTCCATTGCTTGATCAATGTTGGGAGTAGGTTGTCCTCTCTTCTGAAGACGACCCGGCAATTTGTAAAAATGTTGAATGCATTTTTGGTGATATTCTGCGTTTACTGCTACTAAATCAGTGTTCATACCCTCTAAAATACTAACACGATCTCCGATTTTTTTCCCCCACTCATCTCCGCGCTGCCTAGCGTACGACAAAATGGTAATTGCTACCTCAGGTAGCGTCACTTTGACCATTGGATTGCGCCTTTCAACTGGTAACTTGTTCTG
>NC_042495.1:53113833-53114083 GCF_005508785.2 Acyrthosiphon pisum
AAACGCCATCTTAACGGTAAAATCAAATTTATAAGAACTCTCCTGCAAACTCACCGTCAGGATGAATGGGATAAATTTTTGAACTCTCTGGACATCAATGACAACTCTATTTTCAAACTCAACAAAAAGCTGCTGAACAAAACCCCAGCCATTCACCCTCTTTCTGGCCCAAACTCACTTTTATACAATGCAAAAGATAAATCTGAGCTCTTCGCCGCTACTTACGAAAACCAATTCACTGAGAATCCGG
>NC_042495.1:53114183-53114717 GCF_005508785.2 Acyrthosiphon pisum
GACGATCTATCCCTGCTGTTATCAACTTTGCCCAAAGCATAAGAACTGCCCCCTCACCTGACTGCTTCACATCCACAGGTACGGTACAAAAAATTATAAAAAATCTACCAAAACGCAAGGCGCCAGGCATCGACCATATCTCAAACACGGCTATACAGTTTTCACCTTCCGTAGCCACCACTCGACAACCCATCAACTAGTAGGCTTGATTCACCGTCTATCAGTCAACAAAGAAAACAAGCAACGCACAGCAGCCATTTTCTTAGACATAGAAAAGGCGTTCGATCGAGTATGGCACCCGGGTCTGTTATACAAACTTTACCAACTGAACACTCCAGCCTACCTGCTGGCACTTATTAAATCTTTCCTAGAAGACCGCAGCTTCATTGTACGAGTAGGAAACGAAACATCCAGCGCCAAACTTATAAGAGCAGGCGTCCCGCAAGGCTCCTGCCTCTCTCCGCTTCTCTATTCCGCATACACAAACGATATACCTCTAAACAGTAACGCCACTCTCTCGCTCTTTGCTGATGA
>NC_042495.1:53114905-53119172 GCF_005508785.2 Acyrthosiphon pisum
AACGGACAAATTATAGAATGGTCACATAGCAGCAAATACTCTGGGTCTAACTATAGACCAAGACTTAAAATTTAAAGATCATATAAAAAATGTCACTAAAAGAGCAACAGCAATCAGAGGAATGCTATACCCGGTCCTAAACCACCGCAGCCCGATACCCATAAAAACCAAAATCATCTGCCTCCAACTGTAGTATTTTTTGAAAAAAAATGTTTGTAATTTTATAATGCAATATATGGTGACATGTGCATGCGCATAGGTAATTTACATCCCGGTCACTATGATGCCCCTATAAAACGTGATCAGTACTACGAATTACGCACACTAATATTTATTTACTTTCAACACATACACAAGACACAGTTAAACAGAAATATAAAATGCCTAGTTTTTACTCCTTAGATTTGATTACGCTCCAGCCCCCTTAATGTTTTTTAGAAATAAGGTCATCATTATCAGACTTTTAACTATCACGTATAAAACGTAAATAGCATTTTGACCTAAAAAAAAAAAACTAGTTCATAGTTATTCCAATCGTTACCTTTATTCCGTTTCCATTATAAAAGTATTTTATTATATTTATGTGCGTTCGTTCATTTGCATTAGAATTTCAACCCACGCGTTGACAGATTATGAAATAGTAAGCTTCGTACATTTCATATAAAATTTAAACTTTTTGAATCGCTGTACCGTAATACTCAAAATATTATTTCTTTACATTTATTTCAAATCAATTCATTCTTGATATTTAATGAAAAAAAGTCGCATATTTCAACACAAGTAGTTCGAAATTTAAAATTCATGAACCTTCGGGACATTTTATAATATCATACACATTTCATTGCTCTGCTGAAAGATGGCTATCAACCGTGTTGGTCTATCCCAGTTTTTTTTAAACTGTGTTCTGCAGAACCCTAGAGTTTCACGAAGATCATAATATAAGGGTTCCATAAAACTTAAGTGCCATTTTTAAAATATTTAAGAAAATTACTTTGAAAAATCTAACTAAAGATATATTTATATTTTGATTATTTTTAATCGTATGTCGATTGTCGACGCACTCACCTCATGATTGTCAGTTTTAATATTTTATTGATATAATTGACTCTTGTACTCTAACAAGATAAAGTTTGTGGTCGATAACCAAAGATTAATTAAGACGTAATCGTAATCGTTAGACGGGGTTCACAGCTTATGTATCGGCAAAAATGAAATACTGCGACTGACTTGATGCCGAATCTGACATGAGAATTTAACTTTCATCATCCAATAAGCTATAAGTCTAATATTAAGTATACCTGTAATAATATAAAATACAATATCATTCATCTCGTTGAAATTAAAATTTAAAAGTCCAGGTTATCTGTTATTTTAAATACTTTTGATATATTTTTTTTTTTATTAAATAAATATTATTAATTGAAATAATTGTTATTTTCGTTGCATATTATAATCTTAATACAGAATGTGTAACAAAAATACAATTGAATCAAAGTAGGGGTTCCACGATCAAAATAGACATTAAAAAAGGTCCATAATAATAAAATAATAAAAAGAAAAAGAAAAAAGAAACGCTGGTCTAGCTCAACTGCTATCGATACATCTTCTCAAACTGCGGCTTCCATCCACTGTTTGCTTATTCCCAAACAGCTCCCGTCGAAAATAGTTCCATTCAAATCGAGATTCAAATTTATTCAATGTACAATTTTTATATTTATATATTTTTATAATTTTGAACTCCAAAATTTAAAAAAAAAAATACTTAGGTAACTACATTATTAATATTAAATATTTTTAAAATTTTTAATTCACAATATCAAATATATGATTTTATAAGTAATTTTTATAATATACTTAGAACAAACAATTAAAAAAAAAACATTTACACATTTTTAACCATTACTCTTTATTGAGACAGTCTTACGTCTGTGTGATGTGGGAGGATATTTGTGTTGTAAAATCCCTGGAGTCGTTTGGGAGTTTACCTTTTTGTAAAACGGGAGCCGAATGGGTCATGTCCACGGTCCACCTCAATAACTGGACACCCTGAGGACCCTTATTTCAATAGTTAAACTAAGGTAAAACCGCCGAATTCAGACGGTAAAATCAGTGGATTAAACGTAAGCAAGGTTTAAACTATGATTGTAAAATGGGTCCGGAGTTTTTTCTTTATGCTGTTACTTGTTAATTGTTATGGTATATTAGGTATATTGTTTTAAAATATTAGATCGAAAACTGGCAAAATATGTTCTTATTTTTTTCTAATATGCTCAAATATGCATTTATATGCAATAACGACAAAATATGCAAAAATAAACAAATTTTCATTGTAGCTTACTAGTGTTATGAAATATAATATTTATACATCACTCACATAATTCTGCGACCTTTGTAGACAAATATGAAAAAACTAGAAATCCTCAGCACAACGTATCACTTATGGTTATATTTAATTATTGTATGGTAGGTACTAACCTTTATTTTCAATCCAGATATTTAAAAACAACTGTGCTGCAGAAATAATGGAAAACTAATGCATTGGTTTGTAGTGACAAATAATAATTTTGATGTAGATATGCTCTCGTTATTATTTTCGTTGATTTGTTCTTTAATTAATTTAATAAAAATATGCTTTTCATAATATTAAAATCAGTAAATCATTATTAAATATTATTTTGACATTCTATTATGATCCGGTACCAACCTATAGTATTATACAATTAATTAATATACTTAACTTTATTTCGTTTTAGAGTTTTGGACTTTGGTCGTTTGATAACCTTGATCTAGGCCTAGTGGTCATGACTCATGGGACATAAATATATAATAATGGTAAATACCTAACCGCGGATATAATATAGGTGTATAGTTTGATTTTATTGGTGTTACTCTTTCTTATTATTCTATGTTATTTTATTAAAATTAGGTTGTATTATTTTAAGTATGTATTTTTTGTCTTTTTATTTATTGTTAACATTTTAATAATATGTAAATCATATTATATAATATAACTATTGATTAATGTGTAATGAAAATCTCTCTACAGGCTAAACTCTGGAACGACTTGTCAGATCTTCTTGATTTTTTTTTTTTTAAACGAAAGAGTATATCACGAAAAAGGTTTTTATCGCAATAGCATATTTTGTCTAAATTCAGCAGTTTTTTTTTTTTTTTTTTTTTCCTTATTAGTAATACACAATCTGTACACAAACGGCACAATAAGAGTATGAGCTGAGACACAATAAAAAAACATGAAATTATGAGCTAAGAAGCCACCCACCGATGACACTTATGTTTTTTTAAATTACTTGTTTTAACTTAAAATTCAGCAGTAAAGTAGGGAATTCAGATTTCAAAAATACAACAGTGGCGCCATCTGTCCAGGAAAAAATTAACTAAATAATAAAAAATTTAGTTTATTGTTGCAGATTGAAATAATAATAGTGTATTATATTATTATTATATTATATTGGTTGCTAATGGTTAATCGGACATGTTTGTTGATTTGTATTATTATTTTTTGTCAATATATATATATATATATATATATTGACATAATATATATATAAATTAATGTTTGTGTGTAGATTAGACCTCTGGGAAGAAGATAGGCTTAGGGCTGTTCGATTATTTCGATTAATCGATTATTACGACTATTATTTTTTTCATCGATTATTTTACAGTTTTCATAAAATTCGATTAATCGCCAAATAATCTAAATTCGATTAATCAAATAATCGAATTTTTCGAATAAACAAGATGATTAATCGTTATTTTGACGGTTCGAATGAATTTCTATTTTTAGCACTTGGGGAATTTTTTACTCTATTCCATTTTGAGTGGGTCTGTGTTTACTTTATGCCAACACACTAATCTTCATTAAAAAAATCGATTAATCGGTTAATCAGTCATTAAAAAATATCGATTAATCGTTTATTCAGTCATTAAAAAAATCGGTGATCGATTAATCAGTCGTTATAAAATCGATTTTTGGTTTGATTATTAATTTTCGATTAATCGAAATAATCGATAAAATGTGAAATTAATAATCGGGTGGTAAAAAAATTAATCGATCAGCCCTAGATAGGCTAATTCAAAAAGGGTTAAATTTTGTTTATTTTTTATTCATTGGATTTTAGTGTGGTTATAGGTTTTTGTATTAATTTATCCATAAGTGGAATTAAGTAAAAACGACAAACTTGGTATAACTTTGATACTTTTGAGTTAAATCATACACTTACGTACAAACAGCACGGGGTCCGCGATC
>NC_042495.1:53119272-53143190 GCF_005508785.2 Acyrthosiphon pisum
TACCGCAGGTACATTGCCTACTTGATAATATACTGCTGTGATTCAGAATTTTTATTCCGGAATTAATTTTGAACACCATATTACACTGAATATTAAATAACAAATTGAACATAGTTTGAGTCATATAGAGTTGGTACATTTAACGGGCAACGGAGTGCACGGGTTCAGAAAGTTATTTTATATTTTACAATAAAATTATTTTTAAAAAAATCAAAAATATTACTTCAATAGTTCAATGTACCTACTCTATGTATCGTGTATAGGATAACTGCAGAGTCGCGTAAGTTTCCACACCACCTGTGCTTGTTAAACGACATTATATCACACCATCCATGTTGTTTAAAATCATGAGGTATTAGTGTATTACACATGGTGCGTTTTTTATTGTGGTGTCCCCTGTAGGCTGTAAGTGAACTCTGAATAAAAACCGTCTCTGATTAAAGTTAACCGGCCGAATTTGCCCGGTTAAATATTTGTTACCAGCTGATTAAGCTTAATTGAAGTTTAACCGTAGACGGTGCAACTGGCCCTAATCCACATTGCAATCGAGAACACGTGAATGACGGTCGACTACAATAATAATTTATTATGATTATTATTATAATTAATTTACATAGATCAGTACATCGAAAAGTGTACCTACTACTCTTGTAAAACAATTTTCGTTATTTATACTTTATACATCGACAAAACATATTTTAATATAAATAAATAAATATCGAATATAACGTTGAATAGGTTTTAATTTTGTCGCAACACGGCATTCGCACATTTTCGGCTTATACTATAGCGTTTAATTTTAGTGTGTTAATTTTAGCTAGGCTGTTGGCGCCGAGGGATTTATGTTGGTCACATAGCATTATAAGTCCAAGAGAAGTAAAAATACAGTAGTTTTAATTTATTATTTATTAGGATTTAGGGGGTATCATCCAATATATAATACACTATTATTATTTTAATCTGCAACAATATTATTATTTAGTCTATTTTTTCTGGACAACCCTTATAATATCACTTAGGGGTATGAAAATATAAAAGATAAGATTAAACACATATTCCGTCACCACGGTGATTCAAAAAAGTTTATTTTACTCCGTGGCAATGTTGATCATGTGTTTGTTATTCAAATTCACATTGCAACAAAAAAATATTATTATTTAGTTTATTCATCACCACCACGTCATTTTACTCTAACTCCGTAACTTTCTCAATTTTTATATATACTTCGTAACCGTTTTAACATGCCTCCAAATAGGGGTCGCGGGTCTCCCCAAACCCGCATTCTACAACACGCTCCAAGAAAGAGAACAAATGAAGCTCCACTTACTCCACCCTTTCAAAGCAAAAACAAATTTGCTCCGCTTCAAAACATCGACGACGAACTTGATCAAGACGGCGCTTCCACAAACGACAACGCACAAGACGCCCAGGTTAGTCCCAAAATACCGCCAATTTACGTCTACAATATCTCAAATTACGAATCATTTCACACTTCTTTATCTAATCAAACTTTTGACGAATTCTCGGTCACACATACAAAAAATTCATTAAAATTAAACCTAAGCTCAATCGAAGATTACAGATCGATTACAAAAAGTTTCAACGAATCTGAAATTCAATATCATACCTACCAATTTCAAACTGAAAAACAATTATCAGTAGTCATCAGGAACCTCCCAATTCCGATAACAGAGGAAATGATTTTCAACGAACTGAAAGAACTTAACTTCGAAGTAGATACCGTAACACGTCTCCAAAACCGTTATAAAAATCCTATTCCAATTGTCGCCGTTCTCCTCAAAAAATCGTCACCGAACATTTACTCTTTAAATAGATTATTACACTGTGTAGTTTCCGTAGAACCAAGAAAGCCATCAACTGGCATCCCTCAGTGTACAAACTGCCAAAGATTCTCGCACACTAAAAAATTTTGTCATTTACCGCCCAGGTGCGTTAAATGCGCGGGCGACCATCACTATACCCAATGTCAAAAAATTCTAGAAACTCCTGCTAAATACGTCAATTGCAACGGTGACCATCCAGCTAGTTACAGAGGCTGTACATTTTATAAAGATATAACAAAAAACAAAAATAAAACAATCGCTAATCCTCGCCATAACAATAATTATAGCAACGCAATACCT
This sequence comes from Acyrthosiphon pisum, assembly GCF_005508785.2. Classification (NCBI taxonomy): domain Eukaryota; kingdom Metazoa; phylum Arthropoda; class Insecta; order Hemiptera; family Aphididae; genus Acyrthosiphon; species Acyrthosiphon pisum. The sequence goes on from NC_042495.1 coordinate 53,121,417, forward strand.
AAACCGGCTAATCAGCACGTATATACTAACAAAGATAACACTAATGATCATTTTACGTATGCCTCGGCATGCAAAAATAACTCCAACAGTAATTCAACAAACAACGCAGATAGCGACAACGGCTTCATGAAAACGCTCCTACCACTTATAAACACTTTCATCACTCAACTCATGCAGAAAATAATCGAAAATCTGCCCGTCATCATAAATAGCCTAAATCAAAACACTCATGGTTCCCCATAACGCAATTTTACTAAATTGGAACGCCAACGGTATTAAATCTCAAAGGAACTCTTTAATGGCATTTCTTAACCATCATAATATTGACATAGCTTGCATAACCGAAACACATCTGTCTCACACGGACAAAATTAAATTCCCCGGCTACATAATGTACCGCGCGGATCGTAACGCACCGGCACGCTCTATGGGCGGCGTAGCAATACTGATACGCAACAAAATTAAACACCAACATTTCCCAATTCCTGTTCTTCAGAGCTTAGACGCCACTGCAGTGCTAATTAATTTCAATAATCGATCTATTCTAATCGTCAGCGCTTATCAACCACCAAGCGGTTCAATTCAACGTCACACAAGAATCTCTCTCTGAACTCGATTCAGATCACAATCCAGTAATAATACATTTAAATTCTACATTGCAATTTTACCGCTCAAATGTCTCACTTTTCAAAGGTAAACCAAATTGGTACACTTACTCAGACTATATAAATAATAATTTAATTATTCCAAAAAATATAACTACAGTCTTAGCAGCAGACAAAATTGCCGAACACTTCACCGAAGTCGTTACTAATGCTGCACGGGCGTGCTCGGTCACTTCACCCCAAAATCCAATTCAAAAAAATCACGGTGCACTACCACTGTTCATATTGAATTCAATCCAACAAAAACACATCGCCAGACGCGCTTGGCAAAACCAGAGAAACCCAGCAGCCAAAAAAACGTTAAACAAGCTTACTAAACAAGTGCAAACCGCCCTGCAACAATTCCGCGTAAATTCATATAGCAAGTTCTTGTCAAATATTCATCAAAACGACTCTAGCCTATGGAAAGTCACAAAAAATCTTTTAAACCAAGAGACAAATTGCATTCCTTCTCTTCGCACTCCAACTCGTCTTATAATTTCTGACGCTGATAAATGCAAATTTTTTTCGGAAAACCTCTCGAATACTTTCTCCCTGAATCAATACGCACACAACTCTAATGATCTTAGGGTTGTAGATGTTCTGAGATCACCAAACTACTCGGTACAAAATTCAATCAATTTTGCTACACCGGGTGAAATTAAAACAATAATCAAAAGGCTACCTAATAGAAAATCTCCTGGCCACGACAACATCACGAATCTTATGTACAAAAAACTTCCTAATAAGGCAATTATGTTCATGACTTCCCTATTTAACTCGCTCCTTCGCCTTGGTCACTTCCCGGATAACTGGAAAAAAGCAATCATAATACTCATAAAAAACCCCGGGAAAGACAAATCAGACCCCGACAGTTACAGACCAATTAGTCTGCTAACTTCGTTATCTAAGATTTTCGAAAAAGTCATCCTCTCGAGACTGCAAAATTATCTAAGCTGTACAGACACAATTCCTAAATTCCAATTTGGTTTCAAAGCTCATCATTCTACTACACAGCAACTCATGCGCATAACTGAACATATAAGCAACTCATATGAAAAACACTGTCACACGGGTGCCGTTTTCGTTGACATTTCAAAAGCCTTTGATAAGGTTTGGCATCATGGGTTGTTGTACAAACTCAAAATCATCAACACACCAAATTACCTATTCAACTCCCTAACTTCGTTTCTATCTAACAGGCAATTTTCTGTTAAAATAAATGACAACTTTTCTTCTTTCCAACCAATCGTAGCTGGCGTCCCACAAGGATCTATACTCGGCCCAACATTATTCAACATCTACACATCCGACATCCCGCAATCACCGCACACAAACATAGCCCTCTTCGCGGACGATACTGTAATCTACTCTGAATCTCGCAACCCAGAAGCAATCTAGATGTAGACACACCTACAAAACCACTTAAATACATTATCTATCTGGTGCAAGAACTGGAAAATATCGATTAATCCATTAAAAAGCGTAAGTGTATTATTCAGTCTACGCCGTAATCCTACTCCACCACCGCTAATTTTTAACCACGAACCAATCTCATGGAAGCCATCCGTCAAGTACCTTGGTGTAACGTTGGACAAAAGATTAACCTGGTGGCCACACCTCTCATCTAAACTTCAACAAGCCTATCAACGTTTAGGGATGCTCTTCCCTATCTTAAACAGAAAGTCTTCCCTACAAAAAAACCTTTCCCTACTTATTTATAAGCAAGTACTACGTCCATTAATCACTTACGCCTGCCCTATTTGGGGTAATTGCGCACAAACTCATCTCAAAAAACTGCAGATATTTCAAAACAAAGTTTTAAGAACGATAACAAACGCTCCATGGTTCGTAAGAAACTCAAACATACACAAAGACCTCACAATTTCAACTATTCAAGACCACATCAAGCTCACGGCTGTGAGCTTCTTCGAATCCATCCATAGGTCAACAGGCTCAAGCACTACCACATCAACATCAGACCACCTCCACAGCGCCGTCTCAAACGAGGTCGCCCGCATGACCTAATTCCTCAAGACACTATCTAACTTAATTCTCTAACTACTGTTATCATCTAACGTAAAATTGTAACTTATTTATTTATCGCACTTAATACGCCAAAATGTATTTTATCTTTCATCTCTAGGTATAGATAGCGTAAGCTAGGAGTACCTTATTGTAATAATAAAAAAAAAAAAAAAAAATGTGTACAAGTACAACAGAATTGTCATAAAAGAAATACCAAAAATCCAAATTCTAATTTCCGTGTAATCGATATCAATATTATTATTGAATCGAAATTCGCAATAGCTGATGTATAATTTCTGAAAATAATAGTAATTTGGACGTTTATAACTTATAAGTGATTCAGAATTCAGAGTAAGTTATCATATAAATTATATTTTATAATTGTTACCTTACTAATATGCCTGCATTGATAATATTAAATACCTAAACGTAATGCGGGTATCGTTAACTCTTTTCTCTATGGTAGAGTATGCTCTGTACGACAATTCTACTAAACTGTTCTTCCGTCTTCATTAGCGCGGTATATATTGTTTAAATTTATATTTTTATATATAAGTTATAAATTATTATATCAAACTGAAACATGGGTCACCCAAGTGTGTTAGAAATTCATTCTTATTTGTTTTTTAATAATAATTTTTATTTATTTTAAATATTAAAATGTATTTATTTATTTAATTTATATTTTATATATTGCCTAAATTCTGAAATAGTTACACTTAATCACAAATACCTGTCACTAAAAAGAGGTTATTAATATTATGTTCATTTTTTTACATAGTACTTTATTGATAAAAAAAAAAGTCAAATAATAAGGGTAAAAACTGGTATTAACCGAAACCGAAACCTAAACTCGATATTTTTGAAAACCGAAATCGAAATTTTCGGTTTTTGAGAACCGAAACCTAAACCCAAACCGATAAAATCATAAAGGTTCCAGTCCCTGGTACCAACTCTATATAACTCAAACTTTGTTCAATTCATTATTTAATATTCAGTGTATGGTGTTTAAAATTTATCTTTACTTTTCCGTTGCTCGGAATAAAAATTCTGATTCGCAGCAGACAGCAGTATATTATCAGGTAGGCAATCTACTTTCGGTAGATCGCGGACTCTGTGCTGATTGCACGTAAGTGTATGATTTAACTTTAATGTATCTAAGTTATACCAAGTTTGTCATTTTTACTTAATTCCACCTGGTACAGTAGATTAATTTAATCAATTAATACGAAATTCTAACCTAACTTAACGGTACTAATATCAGATGAATGAAAAAAACCAAATTTAACCATTTTTTAATTAGCCTGCCTTCTTCCCAGATGTCTAATCTACACACAAACATTCATTTATATATATATATAATATATAAAATATATATTATATTGACAAAAAATAATAATACAAATCAACAACGCTGATTAGCGATGGTAAATGATGTGTTTGGTGTAGAGATTAAATGGTGAGGGACGACAATATTAAATTAATTCATTTTACAAAATACTTAATAGGTACATAAAATCATCTTACTTGATTTATGCATCTATAGTTTAGCTTACTTATGCGCCAACCAAGTCTTATATCAAAATAATTCCTAATCGTCACTTGGACTAAATAACTTTTTTATGAAGCTTGTGCCTTGTGGGGTGTTGAAACATTGTAGGCACGTAAAAATATTACAGTCTTCAGACCTGTGTCCTGAGAAATATAATCCTTCGTTAGGTACCTAATAATTGCATTCATTGTTGATATGCGTGCGTCTATGAATCTGAAAAGTGTAATATTATTGTTTCATGTTGAAAATAAAAAGAACTTATACTTTAACAACAAAAAAGAAACTTAAAAGAGTTAAAAATAATATAAGAAAACCTTTTGAAAATAAAAATTATAACAGTAATCGGAAGTAAAATTATTAACGAAAGTGAAATCTGATGTATATTATACAAATGTATTTTTAACAAAATTAAAACGGTAGATAATAACATTAATAGACAATTAGACAATTAATAACTAGGCAGCATATCTATTATTTATTATAATAATAAATATTAAATATGTATAACTTGTTTGTGTACGTTTGTTTATATTGTGTTTGTGGCCAACACACGATACAAAAAATTAATCCCAAGTAGGTATAGCCAGTCGTGCGACCAGGTGGTGGGGAGGGGTTAGAAGGTTTAGTAGGTATTAAAAAAGCCAAAACTACTTAATAAGAAATTAACGATCTAAGTCTTCCTATTTAAAGCTATTCCAATTCTAGTTCAAATCAGTCAGAGTTGGAGCGTAATCAATTCAAAGGAGTAAAAACTAGGCATTTTATATTACTGTTTATCTGTGTCTTGTGTATGTGTTGAAAGTAAATAAATATTAGTGTGCGTAATTCGTAGTACTGATCACGTTTTATAGGGGCATCACAGTGACCGGGATGTACGTATGTAATCTTACCTACGCGCATGCACATGTCACCATATATTACTTTATAAAATGACAAACATTTTTTTTCAAAAAATACTACCTCTGACTTCAATCACTACGCTCAGTAGGATGTTCCGATTTTAATTTTGAAAGCAGATTTGAATTCTCCTCTAAATTTACTATGCTTTAACTGTCGTACATTTTTCATATTCTATATCAATGTATTTAAATTTGAAATTATGAATATGATATATATTTGCTCTTTTTGTTAGTAAATTTCTAAGTAAAAAAAAAATAAAAATCAGAAAAATAAAATTGTCAAAGCATAGATAATTTAGTGACAAATTCAAATTTCTGTGGCACCATCTATCCAGGAAAAAATAAACTAAATAATAAAATATTTAGTTATTGTTGCAGATTAAAATAATAATAGTGTATTATATTATATTGATTGCTAATGGCTATATATTTGATTTATATTATTATTTTTTTGTTAATCTTCTATATGCATATGTAATATGTATATATAAAAGAAAGTTGTGTTGGTTACATTATTTATAACTAAAGAACGGCTTAACCGATTTGGCTAATTCTTTTTTTGCTGTGTTTGTTATTGCCAGGAGAAGGATAATATGAAAGAAAAAATTGAGAAATTTATTCCACTCCGCCCTGCCCTCAATCCACGGGAATCATAAAAGAGAAAGAAAGAAGAAAAAATATAAAGTAGTGATCATAGACCTATAAACTAACACTGTATTTCCCCCACGTCTCTTTTCTCTTTTACTCTATATCATACCCCTGACCTTTCTCTCTAACCGCTGTCCGTTAGTTTATAGGTCTATGGTAGCGTTCTCTTTATCCACTACCTACTTAAAAATATTAACATTAAAAATAACTTATTCTAGTTTTTCAAAATATGTATTTTTTTAACAATTTATTTACATAAATGATACATACGTACATTGTACATAATATTAAAAGCGACATCAAATACTTTTTAATATTATTCTAATGAATAGAAAAAATATATATGTATAAAGTAGATAGGTAGGTATTTAACATAGATATTAGTTTAAAATATTTACAATTATAAAGACATTTTTGGCGCCAAATAGAAGCAAATATAACCAGCTTCTAAGACCTAAGTTTAATTCAATAATTTTATATTTAATAGAAGATATAATATTATACTTGGTTGGGATAAAATATTAAAAAACTTTAATAGTACAAAAGTATATGACATAATATCTAACAAATAAAAAAAAAAATATTATGATGAAATAAACATGTTAGATTGTATTTTCAGTAATAAACACTAATCCAGTTCTATAAGTTCAGGTTTGTTACCACCATTAGTTACAGAATTACCAGGAAGGTGAACTTGATTTTTCTGGACTATTTGTCGAACTGTAGTTGTTGTAGTCATGGTTGTTACTTGCTATAAGACAAATCAAATACAAAAAAATATATACTTACATATAAAAATATCATAAATTATTGTTTTATAAAAAAAATACTATAATAAGTTGTTAAGGCCTTTGAAAGCAGGCAGTTTTCGCGCATTTAGAACAATAAGCCAAAAAAAAAAATATATACTTCCAATTTTAATTTAGAAATAATATTTGAATTCCTAATTATCTTTTCTATGTTATGTAGGAAATGGTTTTTTATTTTTAGTAACACTAAAATAAAGGTGAACATTAAAAATAAAATAAAATAAGGGATTCAAATGTTTTCAAAATTAGAATTGAGCTTTTGGTACTTGGTGAATTTTTTTCCTGCATTTTGTTACTTTCATGTTGAGACGTTTCTTTATCATAAAATATAGTGAGTATGAGTGAGATTTTTCCCTTTTTTTCAAAAAGGTTATGACTGGGTCACAAATATTTCTACATATGCTACCACCAAGACAACTTAAAATAGGATTGAAAAAGGGCACTTGGAAATACGTTAGATCAAGATTTGAAAGAAGAAATAATTGTGCCCGACGACATTTCACAATTAGGCAACAATTACCAATTTTCATTATTTGACTATGGCGTTGAAAAAAGAATTATTGAATTTTCAAGTAGTTCTCAAAGAGAAGCCGCATCTACTTAAAGACATTTATTTTTTGATGGAACTTTAGAAAGTTCTACCAAACAGTTCATAGAAATATACAGAATAGTTGTAGATATTGGAAGCACATAGAGTGAAATTAATGGCATTCCATTAATTTTTGTATTACTTTTAAATAAAACAAAAATAATTTATAGGTAGGTATTCGATTATGAAGGACATATTTGAATTTCAGCCCCAATATATAATGATTTATGACATTATTATTATAATTAAGATGCCAGTATTGTAAAACCAGTTCATAGGTATAAAAAAATTAAGTGACCACAAGTGCCACCAAAAAGGTGTTGACCGCAACTCTACCGACCGCGTCACAGCCGGAATCACATTATAGTATTATTCTTTATAAGTACAGTAGAAACTGGTTATAACAAAATATTGAATAGACTAATAAACAATTAAACAAATAATTCTGTAATATTGATGTCCAATAAATATTTAAAATATTTATTTCTATAGGTATCAGAGAAAATAATTTTTTGATAATTAATGAAAAAAAATTAATTATGTAATAATAATATTACAATTTTGTATCACAATAATATAAAATATATATTACATTTTAATATTTGAGAGTTAAGAAAAATGTAGTAAATTTTTTTTCTTTATTTAGTAAGTATCCTTAAGTATACTTATTTACTGTCATTTTATATATACTGTGTACTTGTCACCATAGACTATGGCTAGAGTCAAGTAGGTACCGTATTCTCTTGTGGATACTAACTTCACTAGTAAATCCAATATGAATATTACCGTAGACATAAATCATTTAATTTAATCCTTTAAAAATACCCTTAAAACCCTGTTCAAAATGAGATCATACCTCAGTGGTAAATTTGTGAGCATGGGCCTCATATGTTGACTTGGGTGAGAGAAGCCTCTAAGGCTGGGGCTATACGCAGTGTATAGCCCCGGCCTAACTGTTGAAAACGAAAACTGCCCCCCCCCCTAGAAGTACAATCTAATTTTGAATTGAGTATAGTAGTCCTAATATTTAGACAGTTATGTAATGCAGTTCTACAGAAACACTACATTGTAATCATACTAACTAATATGTTGTGTATATACTATCAGTACTATATTGGACTTCTACTGAATGTAATAAGTATTATAATAACAAACTATAAAACAAAATAAACAATATATTAATATAACAATTACTTCTTGTAATACTGATTGATTATTGAAATGTCTTTGTTGTTGAACCATATTTGAAATACGTTGAGTGTACTGTCTTGCAGTTTGTACACTATTTTGAAAAGAAGTTGACCTCATTCCCTGATAAGTTGTGGGTCTACTAATAAAATAATTGATAATTTAATGACATTCATAAAAGTTAACAATGTTTTGTCATAGTAAAATTATATTTAATTAATACAATTAATCAATAATTATAACAAAAGTTGTCTTACTGTCTATTATTATGTCTGAGGTTAGGAATATTGCTTGTGCTACTTGGCTTAGGAGGCCGTATATTGTTCATAACCCAACGATTGACTAAATTATTGTTCAAATTCTGATTCAAATTAGTTGAATTTTGATGTAAGGTCTTTGCAACAACCTACAAAATTGTATTAGTTAAAGCTTATTTTAACATGCCTTCATTTTAAACTAAAATACTTTAATTCAGGTGCGTCATTTCAGTTTTTTTATTGTTGGTGCCAAATGTTTGCAGGCCATTTAAAATCATTACCAGGCTACAACCATGGGCCCCTTTTTAGGGGGGCATGGAGGAAAATACCCGCTCTATCTTTTTCTTCGCCTTTTCTGAGTCAACTACCATTGTCCTACACCTCCACAGTGCTACTCTAACCCCACCCCCACCACTCCTTTATTTAATCCAGTTATTTTCATGTAATTCTCTATTCTACTTATGACCATCTTTTCTTCAATACCTCAATATTAATTTCCATAGCCACCCTCACTACCTCTGAATCACCTTTCCTCATATAATTCACTCTATAGAATATTTATGTAATTTATTTAAGATAATGTAAATTTATATATAAGTATGAAACTATCACCATTGTTAATTTTTTTGTCCAAACGTACTTTTACGTGTATTTATTTTGTGGTTAGCATGCAGTTGTATTTATACTTTAGCACCTTAATAATAAAATACCCAACCTAACCTAATCTATAAAACTGTTCTCTCTGCAAAAATTCAACTTTATAAAAAAATATTAATTAATAATATAAAACAGTGATTCAATGTTTTCCTTGATAAAATAAAATAAAGCGAATAAAAACTTCTTTTAATAAACAATTTTACTTAAAATTAAATTTTAAAAAACTCCCTAATAACAATTGAAGTAGGTACCTACACATTAAATAATAGAACCTAATTAAAAAATGATAAAAAAAAACCACTTCCTCACAGTGGCGCCGATGTCACTTTCATATGGTACTACATATACCTCTATGTCTCTATAGTACCCACCCTCGATCATGATTCGTATAAATCTTGAAAACTTTTGTAAGTGATTATAATATAAAATGACCAAAGTTTTAATAATGGATTATTATTTTTTTTTTTGTATTTGTAAACAAAAATCGACTGATTGATAAGAATATTTTGAATCACAAACAAACAATAAAAATTTTAACCCAAGAATGGTTCACTTATTACTAAATCTCGGTAACATTAATGATATGATAAATAAAAAACAAAACTGTTTGAAGTTATACCAAAGTATCAACTTACTTGTAAAAAAATATATATATAATACAATATTATACATACAAGTATGTATAGACTTTATCTTTATTTGAAAATAATTTAACTTACAGGAGGCGGTATAGGATTTGACTTTTTTGATTCTTTATTCCAATTGTACTTCTTATGAAAATTCACTAAAAAAAATTACAAAATGTATTCAAAATAAAAATAACCTTTAGAGGATGCAACCTCATGCTACGTTTTACAAGTCTGTAACATGTTAGGTGAGCGTCCTCTTACATTAATATTATGTAATTAAAACGTACTAGCTTTTATAATAGATTCTAGAGATTTCTTATTTTGGACTGGAACTATAGATGTTTCACATGAAGTTATTTCTACATCTGAATCATCAAGTTCATTAATCTCAATAACATCTTTTCTCAAATTTTTACCTTCATGTATTATTACTTCAGGCTCAGTGATGATTGGATCATAATTTTCACTATCAATAGTACTATGATTCGTAGCATTTAATTCACTTCCTACTTCTATAATTTTCTTTTCTTGTGGTTCTTTAGTTCTAATATCTTCATCAATCACAAGGGTTCTATCTGAATCAGTATCATCTAGACATACTTCCGGGACTAAATTATTATTTCCTAAGGTTTCATCAGTGTTGTTAATACATTTGGTTACTTTTTCAGAAACCTTTTTAGTACAGATTTTATTTTTTTTATTTGTTGTGTCATCAACATCTATTAAAGTTATTTCAACGGAAGCCTTTTTGTTAACACCACATGTTTCCCCATTTGACATAAAAACATCAGCATTTTTTGAAATGTAGTCACCATCTTTTCCTAAAGGAATACTATAAATTTTATTTATGATAATATTATTAACACCGTTTATAGTTGTCGTTTGGTCAGGAACTTTTTCTGTAATAACAGTTGTTTCTTCTTGCATCTTATTTAGTATTGTTTCTGGAGTAACACCACTTGGTGCTAAATCAAATGACTCCATGTAAATAGTTTTCTGACTCTTTTTTGGAGGCTTATCATTGTCCGATGCTGGCGATGATAATCTTTTCCGTTTAACTGATATAGGTTTGATGGGTTTCAATTCTTTATTATATTTTTTATTATTATTGGTACAATCACTTTCTGAACTGTATTCACACTCTGTATTATTAAGGTTAGATCCTTCTGTTTCCTCTGCATAATCTTGTTTATTTTTAAACTTTAGTGTCAACTACAAAACAAAAAAAATAATTAAAACACACTTATTATAAACCACAGTGAATATAATAAAGTATTTTTAACTTCAAAAGTTAATGTCAATTCAATTTAATAAACCAATGAATTAAGAATACAAATTTAATGGACATTGCAAGAAAATATCTGTGACATATCATAAGATTTGTATCACTATAATAAGCTATTAGCTAGTGATTTTTTAATTCAACACTGGATAATATATAACTGGATGGTATTTATGTAAAGGGGAAATAGCCAATTTTTTTTGGTTTTCAGTAAACACAAAAACTTTAATATTATTATTTTTAAATTGTTTTTTTAGATTCTGAGCGGAGCGAGGAAGCTTGTGGTTTTACAATGGGGTTTTTTTTTTTTATCCTGTATACAAAATTTCTACCAAAAAGAGTGCTTTGATTTCAACATATAGTATTTTATCTTTTAGCCAATTGGATAAAGATGGTACTTTAGAGAGGTCATTTTTCGATTTTCTCAATAGTTATTTAATGCCATGCCACCACGGGAAAAACCACCGACAAATTACCAAAAATGGGATTTTAATTTCTACTGCTTTGTTTAACACCATAGAAACAAATAAAAAATAATAATATTATAATATCAATTCAACTTACAGGCTATAATAAATAATAACAATATAAAATATCCAGATTGCAAACCATCTTTGCCCAGAATCGTTTTTCTTATACATTTTGGACACATAGTTCCTTGAAAAATAATCTCATGCAATCAAATTTAGTGAATATATAGGCCAACTTAACATCAAATACTCATTAAAAGATTACTTATTAAACTAAAATATTTTTATTTCATTTTTCTATTTCCAAAAACTTTTTTAATACTACTCTTAGACTTAATAACTTTACCGCGTTCAAATCTGAGTGCAACTTCTTGTTACTTTCATCAAGTTTCCTTTTGAGTTCTTCATTTTCTTCTGCTGGATCTTTTATTGTATTTACATTTGCCAAACGTCCAAAATATTCATTCAGTCTCCGAAGCTTTAATTGTTTCCCAAGCTTAAGAAACGCATCATGAGCTAAAATAAATATAAAACATTTTTTAAAAAATCTTAAGTATTTTTTAATTATAATAATTTTACTCACAAATATTTTTCAAATCAGTTTCGGTCCATTTTAATTTTTTTTTGTCTCTTAAGCATTGTAATAATGTATATATTTCAAAATAATCAGGAAATGTTTTGTTAAGATTATAATATTTCTCAATTGTTTTATTAACCAAACGGTCATTTGTTGCTTTGAAATGCAGCATAGGTTCTTCTAAAAAGTCTGGTTCTTCTTTTAGCTTGCACATTCGTTTATATATTTCAACAATCCTTTTTTCATATCTATAATTTCGAAAAAAAATAAAAATACAGACAAAAACCAGTCAGCCTAAAGATATACATATTTTTATTTATCATGTATATTTTTTCTATGTGAGTTAAGCTAAAACAAGACCTCAATGTTTGTGTGATTACATTTTATTTAAAAGTGCATTTTAATAATTCACCGAAATATTATACATTTTTTTTACATTTATTATGATTTATGATTTTGTTGTTCAATTACTTTCAACGTCATTTTTTAAATTTATAAAGGAGTAATGTAAGACTTTGTCTTAATCATATCTAAAAACTATTTATACACAAAAAAATCATTAAAACTAAGACCCTAGCTTTGTACAGAATCTGAAATTAGCAATAATAAATAATTTAAATAGATGTAATATTTCAAAAGATATTTAGTTGAATAAAAAAACTTACTTATCCTTTAATATATATGCAGAGTCAGAATTAAATTCATTTTCATTATTTATGTCCATTTCTTTTTCTTCAAGATTTTTAATTTTTTTTCTAATAATCTAAAAATAAATAATAATAATTTAATTGAAATCTATTATTCATAAAGTTTGATTAAATTACAATATAATAATTACCTTCAGTGCATATTTTAGTTTTTTGAGCTGTTTTAATGTTTTTTCATCCATTTGTTTATTCGTAACAGATGTTCTACTATCTTGTACCTATAACAAATATTAAAATATATAGGAACACTATATAAAATATTTAAAAATTTTAAAAAATGTTCAATTCAAAGAGAAATGGTATAGGTTTGGTTAAAAATCTCAATGAATTTATTAGCATTACGTACACTTCTGTAACCGCAGCAGTTATTTTTCGCAACACAACATGACACAAATTGCCATTTTCTCTTTTGGTGTTTATAATATAAAAGAAAAAACTTAACGTTTTATTAGCCTGCCTAGATTCTAAGTATCCTAATATCTCCTTAAATAATATTTTTATTTTTTTTACATTGTATTATGACCGAATCATTCTACAATAATTTAATATTTAATTGAACAGTGAAGATAAACTTTGAATTAAACTAATTTTAAATAAATACAAAGTGTATTCATAAATAATAAATCATTAAATAACACATTAAATATTTTAAATTTAATCTAGATGAAAACATATAACGAAATAGGTATTTTTGTCTGTAACTATATCTATATAATTAAAGGAATGTTTTAAAAAATGTTTAAAAAAAAATTTGTTAACAATGAAAAGAACCCATTATCAAACTAGTATGAAGGAATTTGAAAAATATAAATTATAAAACACAATGACAAATACTAAATCAAACTTGTATCAAGTATTAAATCTTAACAGAGTATTTATAAAAATACCAAGTTGTAGAAAAAAATGTAAAACCATTGCTTAATTATGATATTAATTGCCACTTAAACCTGTTGTATACCACAAATTATTATAATACAATTTTAATTATTAAAAAAAGTATATATTATACTCAAATCAAACAAAACAGACTTAGCACATATAAAAGAAGCAAGAATGCTTTTGTCCGAATCAAGTTTGGAGGCCGATCTGATTTATTGAAAATCTACCCTTTGTTATATAACTTCATAAACGACAAAATTGTACTTTTAAAATATTATTATTAAAGACTATTTATGTAATAAAAAAAGATTAAATATTAAACTAAAGTCATGAATACATGATGTCAATGAGAAATTACACAAAAATATTTTATGCTAACTGTTTAGATAATGATTTTAACCTAGTCAAAAGGATTTAAAAATAATAAAAAATGTTCAAGTCTAAAGAAATTAAAATCTAATAATACAATTATTTTGTATATTACAAATAGTTAACTCTAACCTCTATCATATTATGCTAATTAATAAATCTTACCTTCATTGAAGTTTTAAATTGCTGTAGTTGTTCATATATATGTTCCATGTGTGTATATAAAGGGCTACCACTATCAGGCCAGATTACTTGGTTTGCTTCTCTTAACAACATAATAAAATACTTAGAACCAAGAAATTCAGAAGGCAGAGATTTATACAAATTATCAATCACATCAATATTTGATTTTGGAAAATGTGTATTTTGATAACATTTTTCAATCAACTAAAACATACAATATGTAAATACTTAAATAATATTAAAATTGAATAGTACTTGGATCTCTTATACTAATAAAAATGCATGGTCACTGTATAAACTTTTACCAAAGAGTATGACATCAAAAGTACCAGATAGGTGATTAACTCAAGTTGTGGACTATGTAGTATGGGCTGAAATAACTTGAATTTTGTACATTGGAACTACCATTATTTTAATTTCTAAGTTCTATACAAATAATAAAATATTTAAATCGATAGTATATGATTAATGAGAATATAATGTTTGTAAATTGCAATGTCGAATGGCAAAAAATTAATTTATCATTATTCAGTATTATGTATATTATTAGTAGTTTATATAAAATAGATTATGTATAGTGATGTTCATTTTTATAATATTATATTATACACACTTTATAGAAATATTTTATACAGCGGTATAAAATATTATTTTTTAAAAATTTTTATTAATTACTAACTCATTACTCATTGGCTATTAGTTTTTAGTTTTTAATTTTTAAAATTGTTATTAATAAGATTCTATTCTCCGAAGGGAAATTATTGGATAATTAAGTCAAAGTTTTGTAAATAATTTCAAATTTGCATACAATTTTTACTGTATAATAAAATGTGTATTATACATTTCAACATACAGTATCATACAAAAAAGAATTATACTGATTTTACTATACATAGTAATAAACAAAGTTTTTATAAGAATATAGTACAAGGTATATAATAGTATAATCCAAAAAAAACTATGTCTTAACATCACTAAATAAATATCAAAAAAAATAAATTTGCATAAGCTTATAAAAAAAAATCACTCTTAAATCCACAATAATATGTGCCTTACTTCTTTGAATATTTTATCGCTTTCACTAATTTCATTGTTACTTGTATCATTCTCCAATTCAGTAATCATACTTGCATTACCATTTGAAGTACTAGCAACACAATTTTCAGTCTAAAATATATACAAAATATTATGTTTTAGACAATTATAAATTATGTATACATAATAAACATTAGATAATTATGCCGGGTTGCTATTAATACAAAATGGTATAAATAAATAAATATAAAAGGTACTGAAATTAAGAATAACATCAATTAATACTGACGCTAAGTGGTATATTATAAATGTAAATCTCTTCTATAAGGAATTAAGGGCAAATTCATGACAATGTCACCTTGACAAATGTTTTTTTAAGTATATGAAGTGGAAAATTTACGATGAGTTTTGGTATTAAGTTAATCGGTTTGGTTCCAACAAACTGATATTTATTTTGAGGGCAATATACTAAAAAATTGTTCTTGGCATATCTAATATTAATATTATCGTATATTCGCGATAAAATGTTTTGTAATTTTAGAAATTTTTAGAAAAAATACAGTTAACTTTAAATATAGTTTGACATTAAGAACATTGAAGTTTTCATATAAATAAAATGTTTTAGTATGGAACCTTGGCTCTCTTTTCATGGCTACACATATTACCATATGAGTTTTGGGTTGCTTGTAGTGCATTACAACATTATCAAAAGACCCTCCACAACCTATTATACCATATGCAATGATTGGTTCAACTAATGTCAGATAAATTAATCGTAGGTCCTTCTGTTTAAATGTCACATAATTCTTTTACCATATAATTTATTTTCCTAATCTTCCTTGCCACTGTAAAAAATATAAAGTGCTTATAAACTTATCAAACACACATCAATTAGTGGTACAATTAGTTGGGTGAGTTAGGCAGCAAAATTCCATAATATTATCCAAGATATTCTATATCTCGAATAGACCAAATTAAGGGTGTCCAATCCGCAACCTGTGTTAGATTTTAACGTGCCTTCCCCTCCCCCCTCCAAAAAAAGTTTTAACAAACGATCTTTTCTATTTAGTAAATTAAGTAAAAAAGAAATCTAATTTTTAACTTATCATCAGAATAAATATCAAAGCAAAATATTTACAAATACCAGACAAACAGTTTAAAAATATGTTTCAATAAACATAGGGTATAGTACATACCTAATATAATTTATAGGTACCTAACTAACGAAGCTAGTATTCCTAAACCACTATATATTTTATTATATATTTATAATTAATAAAACAATATGTTAGTATAATATTAGATACTAACCTGTAAATTAGTTGAGTCTTTTTCAGATAGTCGCAATAATTCATTATATACACTGGCAGCATACTGAAAAGAATCATTATTCTTTGGAGAAATGAACTCTATTCCTTTAAGTATTAAATCGCATAAATGTTTTGATTTTTTTTGCTTATAATTGCATTTTTTGTACATTTTATTCATATCTTCAATATACGGTTGGGGAAACTGTTTATTGTTTCGACATAAATTTATCATCTAGAAAAAAATATTGAGAAAAACAATTTAGTGTTTAATTATAAATTTAAATTGTGTATTTTTTTAGTAACATACTTAATACACACATCAGTAAATACATTAATTTTTTCTATTTTAACAGGCTAGGGTTGTAATTTGTTTGAATTTAGTGTATACTCATATGTAAATATAAATTAACAAATTAACAGAATCAGTAAAAGTGAATAATACCTAATAATGGCTATTACTAATTATAAAATTCAAGAAAATTTTGTTTTATAATTTATTTAATCTTTTTAGTCTATAATACTCCAATAGTTATCCAAACAATATTATTTAAATAATTTATCAGTATTAAAAATTACAATGTATAGTAACTTATTGAAATTAATTTATAACATTATAAAATAATGTTTGTAAGATAGGTACGCAATTGACACATACAATAATGACAAAATTGAACATACCAACATGATAATAAAATAAAAGAATTCAACAATAGTAGATATTTGAAAAATATGTTTTCAATTATATGTACCTTGTACCTATGTTTATAATTCACAACTAATAAGCACAGCAATGTTATCAATATTTATATTAACAAATTATATCAAAACATTTACCTGTTGAAATAAATCCTTGTTATAAGAAATCTGAAATAAAACAAAATTGTATGTTAAAAAAGAAATAGTATTTTGAAAACTTATAATTTTTTTCTTCCTTCATAATTTTTTAACTTAAATTTAAAAAATGTAACTTAAGAGAATGCCAAAATCATATAGTATGTTGTCTCAGTCTTTGTGTGAAATTTGTGTTCAGCCGAATTCATTACTTTTGTTAGCTATATTAAAGTGAATTACTGAGTAAGTCAAACTTAGGGCTGTTTTTAAAATGACTGGATAAAGTTAACCGACACTTAACCAGCCAAATTCTGCCAGTAATAAGATCTGTTATTCATTGGTTAGCGTTAACCGACACTTTACCGGACATTGTAAGAACGGCCCCAAGAGGGGAGAATATAATATGGTTCCGGTTAAAATACCGGTATTTTTAATTTCGGTTCCAATTTTCAGATAAAAAATATTTTAACTATTGAATGATTTGGGAAATTATAAAATTTTCTCGAAGAATTATCTAGCAAACTTTGAAACATATATTATGTTGTTGCATAACACATAATTATGAAGTTCTGTCGAGAAAGAGTAATCTCGCCAAAAATTAGGTAAAATAACACCATGACAAAAGTTCAAAATCACTAGTCTGCATAAATATAATATAACAGATACAATAATAAGGTTAATAATAAGAGGATTGGAAATGTTGATAAACTGTATCTGTTTATTAATGAATGATGTGATGTGATCTAGATATCAATAAATGTTTTATTTCCAACACATCAATCTAATGACATGATGATTCTGAAAAAAATTTAAATGTGTGTAGTCAACTTGAAATTAACTTCCACGATTTTTATTTTTATCTGCATAAGTCATATCAAGATTTGCATAATAAACAAGAGCAAACAAATTTTAAATTAGTAGTCAGTCTCAAGTAGACTGCATAACAAATTAAAATCTTTTTCAGAATCATTTTATAATAAATCATATTAATCAGTACGTTGGACATAAAAGATGAAGTCTAAACACTTGTATAGAAAGAGACACCACTAATAAATGGATAGAATTTAGAACATTAATGTGCATGCATACAATAAAAACCTATAAATAACTACAAAATAATGTACAACAAACTATTGATACATCTTTGTACAAAATTTCAAATTCTACAGAGATTTCTGTTATACCATGCTGCACAATGAGTTATGATTTCTAGGTATTATACATACGTCTGGTTCACTGTCCTCCAATCCGGAAGAGATTTCAATTTCTGACATTGTAGCACAACCGAAAGCAACGTAATGTTCTACAATAACTGACAAGCCAAGTCCGTTTCAAATTGAAAACGGCGAGAAAAATGATTTTATTTTGTTACATATAAAACAAAATTATCGACAAGTCGGCCCGATTGAATTGTAACGGTTTCGCATAAATTTGAACTCCGTACAACTATTCATTAATCCCAATGCCCGCTGCTCAGGTGTTTCTTCGTATAATTATCAAATATTACCTATAACTGGCAATTGAATAATATTTAGTTTAATTTAAAGTTATTCAAAACTCCAAAATCCTATTACCGTTGCGTACCAGTGAAGGTTGGTTCTAGGGCTTCACTGCCACCGGCCACCACCTCAGATTGACAAACTGTTGAGCAAAATACTAAATAATGATAATTAGTAAAATATAGGTACCAAATATTAAAAACTATTATTGTTTTAATCAAATAGTTTAGTGTTTACATTCGGTGTCGCTACAATCTAATAACAGGTTGTGTAGAGTGTACGCCACAGTGCATCACAATATATCTTATTTAAAACTTCAACCAATATGTGCAACTGAATGATGTAATGATGTACTAAAATTATGTATTTACAAGGAAAAAACCTACTACGACAATTATTAATCCGTATCCCGTGATGATAAGAAGTTTGAACTTTGAAGTGACACAGTCGGCATAACATAATATTATTTAAAATTTTCATAGACAGTGTCAGTGTATCACACTACACCATACATGATACACAGCAGGCTGCACACAAAAGTTCGACCTTCGACCGGCGGGCGGGCTGCAGCTGCGAATTACCATCGATAATGATTATTGTAAGAAAAAGTGCGTATCACTATTGTTCTGTGGTAGTGGTACCACTGGTACCAGTGAACTGAATACGCCAACCACGGCCAACGTCGCTAACCTAAAATGCCGGATGCGATAACAAGACGGCAAGACGCAAACCATGACAAAATAAATTTATTTTGTCATGACCAACTATAATCGTATAATATAATAAGGTATTATAATATTACGTACGTCCGTGATATTTAATCCGTGCACCGTGGCCGGAACGGTAATCGGTCAAAAAGTCCGGTATGAAAAAAGTTGTTAAAAAAGTCCGAATTCATTCAATTGATTGCCGAACAAAAACGTCTATATTACATGTATACAATATTATAAATTTAATAGACAATTTTGTATTTTCGGACTTTTTGTTCGGCAATCAAATAATGAATCCGGACTTTTTGTACAACTTTTTTCGTCCGGGATTCTTCAGACTTCTGTATTTCAATTTTTAACCATGATCCGCTCATGACTAAATAAATTTTCTTTAGTCATGGATTCGCCCATAAAGCATTAAAGCCCCGTCCGGACGTCCGATTCGTTCCGACTTCAGACCAAAAAAAAAAATTTGTCGGAAACAAGACGTGTTTTGATATCCCCTCATGAGTGGTAACAATGTAACATAAATATTTGTCGACTACTATATGATACTATGACAGAAACATATTATGTTTCTTGATCGGGCTTTAGAAATACACAGTGAATAATTTTAAAGTTAATTAATTAATATATCTATATTGTACACAAAATATTATGTGCATAATGTTCATCGTAGAAAGGAGAATTATAAAACTTAATTTTTTGTAATTTTAAATTTACTTAAGAAATATATTTAGCCGGAAAAAAGTCAATAACAAAATAAGGTATATAGTCAATACGTCCATCCATAGAATAGGTACCTAATATATTATTAGTTATTACTACAGAAGTAGAGAGCCTATATTAGCCTATATTATATAGGCTCTCTAGTTATTACTTATTTCTCTCTAGTCTCTATGCGCCCGTCACATACTATAGCGTCCGTGACGCCCGCAAAGTAAGTATTCTCCTCGCTCCCGCCACTTGGGGTTAGTTGTTGCTACCCCTCAAGCTGTATTTCTAAACAATTTAATTCTGTTAAAAACAAAATTGCAAAAAAAAAAAAAGTGGGTAAGTGGATGTCGCTCTGCTGTACAGTAGGTTACAAGTGGATCACTGTAATCATTACAGTGT
The DNA here is from genome assembly GCF_005508785.2 of Acyrthosiphon pisum. Taxonomy (NCBI): domain Eukaryota; kingdom Metazoa; phylum Arthropoda; class Insecta; order Hemiptera; family Aphididae; genus Acyrthosiphon; species Acyrthosiphon pisum. The sequence goes on from NC_042495.1 coordinate 53,142,285, forward strand.
AATGGATGAAGTTAAATTTGAATTCAATGATATATCATTGTATAAAAAAATGATTCTGAGCGAAAACGGTCAGTCAGTCTATAATATTACTAAGTATATCTATGATGATATATAATTGTGAATAAAGTGATTTATATATTAACCTATTTGCGTGGAATCTTGTTTTAAATTTTCAATTCTTAACTATACAAGTTGAACATTTTATACATTTTTAACTACAAAATAATTATTAAATTTGAAATTTGATAAATTTTGTCAAAATTCAAACTTTGTCCATTTGCTTTCGAATAAATTCAAGTGATACTTGTTCAGCCCATAAATAGGCAAACATAACAATTTGGTAAATTGACAGATGAGACTTTGAGAAAAAATTAAATTTCCGATTGTTAAGAATCGCACTTCACTTTTTTTTTACTTTTGTTAATTGAGGTTTGTCTGCACCGCCAAACAAAACCATCCATAGAGTTAACACTAGGACACAATAATAAGAAATGGCCCTTATTGTATTTTAATGTACTGACGTTTGCAATAAGTCTCCAAGACTGCAATGTCTCTATGAAAGGTATGCTTAACGGACCACGTTGCTTACGTTAAAAAAGTTCATACATTTTGACAATATTCAATATATTGGTATAATTTAATATAAAATTTATATTAACCACAAACCACGGTGTTGCTCAAACTTTATTGAAAATCGTTATGAGCTATATTATGAGGTACGAGGTACCTACAACCTACATATCAAATGCCGATAAAGATACGCACCTAGCATACAAATATTGATAAACTTAATAAATTATAGTTTATTGCTAACGATTAGCTAGTTAGATATAGTTATTTGGTAAAAACCAAAGCTGTACAATATTATACTAGGCAGTGGCGTGCCCAGGGGGGGGAGGATAGGGG
>NC_042495.1:53143240-53146047 GCF_005508785.2 Acyrthosiphon pisum
TCAGGAGCATTGTATTAAATTTTCACACTTTTTGGTAATAAAATGTATAATACAGCGGTTCTCAAACTTTTTTGTTCGCGGAGCCTTATATTCCTAAAAAAAATTACGGAGCCCCAAAAATCAGAAATGTCTATATGAGACAACTAAAATTCATAAAAAAAATTATGCCAATTGTAAATGATTTGCTTTTTATTTTTATTTTCTGTAAAATACGAATATATACAAATTATTCAATTAATATTAATTTAATTAGAAAAAAATAACATAAAATTTTAGCAATTTATTTATTTATTAATGTGATCCGTGATGTTGGCTTTTTTTATTGACCAGTATTTTTATATTTGGCTTGATAGGCGAGAGTTGAATACGCATATCTGCTTCAGCATCCAATTTATTACGATATTTGGTTTTCATTGATGCATATGATGAAAATCCGGTTTCACATAGATATGTTGTTGCGAAAGGAAGAAGTGCTAAGATAGCTTTTTTAGCCAGAGATTGATATTCGTTAGTAATACTGCTACTGCACCAAAAATCTGTTAATGATATTTTATCAAATAAAGTTTTTAAAGATGAATCGGTGGTCATTTCAATAAATTCTTCATACTCCGTTATAGATAAATCTTCGGGCTTATCGTTGATTAAAAACGGATTTTTAACCCAATTATATCGTTGGATAAATTCTATGTCTTTACTTTCTGGAAAATATTTTTCTAATGACGATAGTATTTCATTTAAATGTTGTTCAATTTCGCCATATATTTCATCAAAATCTTCAATATTACCATCAATCGATTCTAAATATTCCTTTAACAAAGGAAAACTATCAATTTTATGTTGAGAAAAACACACAGCCCAAAATTTAATTTTTTTTTTTAAAGCTCGAATTTTGTCATTTGCCGTGAAAACGGTGGTCATTTTACCTTGTATTGATAAGTTCACTTCATTCAATTTTGTAAAAATATCAGCCAAGTAACTAAGTCGAAATAACCAAATTTTATCACTAAGTCTGAGCTGTAAATTAAATGGGTGATCGGTGAAAAAAACGTACAATTCATTGCGCAATTCGAGTAAGCGTACAAGTGTTTTTCCCCGAGAAAGCCATCTTACTTCGGTATGGTAAAGTAGTGATTTGTGCATACTTCCCATATCTTCACACAAAATTGTGAACAGTCTTGTGCTCAATGGTCGAGATTTTACGAAATTTATAATCTTCACTGCCTCATCAAGTACATTTTTAAGAGGTATTGGCATCTTTTTAATAGCAAGTGCTTGACGATGACTAACTTTACTACATACAACGCACCAGTGGCGTGCCCAGGGGGGGGAGGATAGGGGTTAAAACCCCCCCCATCGGATCAAGAAAATTATATAATAGTATTTTATATTACACGTCGTATTCACTTGTCATTCAATATTCATAATAGTTATGTTTTTTAAATTCTATGCTATACTGGTCATAATCACGAATTCACGATTTAAGATAGTACTATCTAAATTATTCTGTGGTAATACACAAATTCACTGATACGAATCGTTATCAGCAGCGTTATCAACGCTCTGTTATTATTTGAAAAAGAGTACACCTATATTATAATATATTATTATAATTATCATATCATTCATAATTATATTGATATCATAATTATATTGATATTATCAATATAATTATCATATAGTTATATTCGTGTCTTCGTCATTACTCATTAGTGCAAGGTGAATAATATTGTATTAAGTAATAAGTATTAATCCAATAATCCACCATTGAACCATTCCACCTTGATTTAGTTAGTACTTAGTGATTAGTTAGTGTTTGCTATAGTAGTTGAAATGAGTGAATCTACAAAAAGATCACTTTTGAGTTATTTCAAAGTGGAACCTAAAAGATTGAAAACTTCTGGAGATGAAGATGATCTTCAAGAAGTTACAATTTTTACAACACAAAAATTTACTAAAAAACTTTAGTTGTCTTCTACCAGCGAAACTAAGTTCATCAATTTTAAATGATGGAGAGGATGAAATAATAAACTTAATTAGGGCATATATGGTTGATATTGAAACTACTGAACTTGGAGCTATAGGAGAGTTGAAATTATGGAGAAAATATTGTACAAATCTCAAAAGTGAAAATGCAATTGACACATATCTTCAGTGTGATGAAAATGTTTTCCCCACAGTTCATAAACTTTTAAAATACCTTATAACCCTTCCTGCAACTACAGCATCAGGAGAAAGATCATTTTCTACTTTAAAGCGTTTAAAAACATACCTTAGAAACACAACATCAGAAAATAGATTGAATGGTTTGGCGCTTCTAAATATACACCAAGAAATTAAAGTTACACCTGAAAATGTTTTAAACTTATTATCAGCTAATGCCAGAAAATTAAACTTTAGACTAGATTAATTTTTTTCATCTTGTACATAAGATAATATTATAACAAGCATATTTAAAAGTCTGACAATATTTTTTTTTAATCAATAACAATGTATAGCCATGTGATATACAGTTAAAATTTACTTTTGTTCTTGTGTAGTGCCTTATTAGTAGCTTATTATATTAGTATAATACTATAATATATAATATATAATATCGTTTCTGATAACCTACTTTTATTTTTTTTTTTTTGCTCAGTACTTAATTCTAGATTCTAGGACCTGCAATAGTGATAATTCGGACCTTCTTTGAACCCCCCCCATTTTGAAATCCTGGGCACGCCACTGCAACGCACTGTGGATAACTATTTTCATGTATGAAACCAAAAGAGATATAATTTTCGTCATATTTTCTTCTTTTACTTACTGTA
>NC_042495.1:53146097-53150166 GCF_005508785.2 Acyrthosiphon pisum
GATTTAATGATGTTATAACAAAAGAATAATAATTAATAAAACAAAACTGTCTTTTTTGATTTTCTCTGACCAGACTAAGAATTTATGTTTAAAAGAAATTAAATTCATTTTAAGTTTATAAAAATAACAATAGAAAAAAAACATCAGTCCTAACACTTAAAAATAACAAGTTAAACATATTTAAATTAAATAGTTTAGTACTTAAACTCAAGTATAACATTTCCAAACAGTCTTGGGTAATATTGGAATAAACTATTAAACTAATAATTAATAACCAATATTGTAGGTAAATAAGATGTTTTTATGCTTTATAATTTTAACAAAATAATCTTTTATGTGCATAATATTGTATTAAATACTGAAAAAACAAATAGAAAGTTTCAGTTGATTGCTTTTCGTCTTGATAAAGTGGAAACTGAATTTTATAGATGCCATTTTATACATCCATGTTTTTGGCGACAATGCTGTACGTGAAGTTGTGGCTGATTTTTTGAATGGGGCAGCAGCAGCAGAGGCGGTGACCGTGGTGGAGGAAAAGCCAAAAACAATAAACATCTTTGTAAGTATATTCATTATTATTCTATTTATTGTATTACAACTAAATTGACAGTATCTTTGACCTATGAGAACTACAAGTGTGCAAAACGTGTGATAACTTTATTTTTAAATTTTGAATTTATATATTTTAAGTCCATAATTCTGCTAAAACTGAAGTGTTAAAATAAATTATGGATTTTTATAAATTTAAGATTTTTCACTTGACACTCTTTGAATGATGGGACGATACTGCCTTGTTACTGGGAAAAGCAGTAACTACAAAAATTATTTTTCTAGGAAATTGAACTTAAGTGTTTTTGTAATTTTGTAATTAATTAACACATTGATGGACAGTGAGGATTATAAATATTTATAAAAAGCATGCCTAAATTAATCAATTTTATAAAAGAAATAATTCAGAATTTTTTTAAATTAAAATATTGCTTTATTTTATCAGCGATCAATGTCACTTTATGATGTATATGGACAGTAGACTTGGTATCTTATATGATACCATTGAAATAAATCACTGCTGTAGCAGTAGTGTCCATTTCTGGTCGGTTTTCGAGCACTGCTATAGCAGTGCTATTACATATGAATTCAAAAGTGTCCTCTGGCATCACTCAACAAAAATACTGCTACAGCAGTACTTCTTCATGATTGTCCGTCAATGTGAAAGAACTTGGCTTTTTAACACCCGGGGAAAACGAAAAAAAAAATACAGCCATTTCAGGGAGATGATCAGAATTAGTTTTTTTTTTTACGAATAATCAAGCACACTCACAGTATTGTAAGGATCAACCATTTACAAAACCTTTCGCAATATACTGTACCAATAAATTGTTTACCACAAATAATTTAAATTAATTTAACTTAAAAATGAAACATTTTAATTTTAAACGAATCAAGTAATAGGTTTAGAAGCACTTCTTATTGGTGTATTTAAAGCTAAAATCTGTAGTCAATATTTTTAAGTTTCAGGTTTAGAATAAATAATATTAAATGTCATATTGATAATAATAACATGATTAAAATATTTGAATTATTTATTAAAAAATCGAAATTAGGAATTCATTGCTTACTTTTAATATAAAAATTTGTTATTTATAATCAAGTACCTAGGTATGGAAAAAAATGTAACTATGTACTGAAAATTGTAATACAATGATTAATGAATAATGATTATAACATGATAAAGAAATTTACTTTATCATGAATTATAACTTATGGATAAAATGTATATACTAAAATATCTCCATTCTACATCCTACATTTTATAAATTTCAAAAATAATAAGAACCTAGTTGTCTATTTGTTATCCTGAACTATAAAATAAATTAGATGAAAAAAATAGTTTATGACAAAAAAAAACTAATTAAATAGAATATTATTATAAATTTCTTTTTAAATTATTTTAATATAATATTATTCAAAACTTAATATTCAATCTGACTTGGTCTACATATCAATAGGACAGTATTTTTGTTTAATTATTTTGATTATGTTGTACAAAACAGTGTAGAATAACTTAACGAGTTAAATAAACCTATTATGCCTGAAGTATCATGTATAGCTTATATTAGTAAGTATAGTAAGTATAGTATTATAATAATTAATAGTATATTAATTTTATTTATTTCCAGTTACGAGCATTTATATATTTGTTTCCACACAACAATATGGCTTTAGAAAATGTATTTGAAAATAAACTCACAGCTAACTGTACACCATTAATTTGAGCAGTAGGTATCCTTTACAGAAATTGTATATGCTAGTTTAAAATCATTTGATTTATTTTATTTGGTTAGTGTTGTATTGACAATTACTGTATGAATATTGAATATGGTATGGAATGAAACGTAATGAACTAACGACTTGAGATCAAAAGATACAATGAGGATATCAGTTATGACTTCTATATTGAATGGATTGTTAGATTAACATCAATTTTTTTTATAGTAAGTAATATACATTAAATATACATATTTATACATATGTAGATGTATGAAATAAATGACTGGTGTGGACGTGTGGTTACAAATTGTGTTTTAAAACTATGTGTGGTTATTTAAATATCTTAAAAACATTTTAATAAAAAGTAATTTAAACATAATTTAAGTCACTTTCGGTGGAAATTAACTACTTTAACTATTTTTGCCTATTAAATATGAATAAATTTATTCACATATATGTATATAAATGTCAGTTTATTCACATTAATTCACAATAATTGACAAAATTATTTTTGTAATTGCATTTTGACACAACCGTGATATTTTGTATTAAAATATCATGATGCTATGCTATATTATGTTCTCTGGGAATATTTACATAGCCTACAGGAGTAATTTAAAGTAAAATAAAATAGTATCTAAACTCTTAAGTCTTTCAGTAACCTTAACACTTACATGATTGTTTGAAATAAATTATTACGTGTTAATAACAGTATGTTTTCAGTTGTTATTTATATAGATAGTTCATAATTTCTTAAGTGTTCTTATTTCACATTCACACAAACTAGACATTTGTTCACCTACCTAAACTCTATATTTAATATTTCTATATCATTTTAATTTGATCATTTCTGAGAAAATAAACAGAAGAAATTATTAATATCATAATTAACAATTCGGTTTTTTTTTAGGAATGTAAATTATTGCTATCTTGCGTCAACACAAAGAACACAACACCCAGCACATGCAGCTTAAATTAGTAAGTACTCATATCATAATAATTGATAGTGTATTAATTGTATTTATTTAAAGTTATAAGGATTTAAATACACAACGATATTGCTTTGGAAAATGTATTGGTGTATAAATATGGTATGGAATGAAATGTTATGAACAACTTGAGATCAAAAGATTACGATTAAGATACAAGTTCTGACTTCTACAATGAATGGATCATTTATATATATATAAAGTAAGTTAAATATATAAATTAAATACCTGAGTAAAACACAAAATGCCGTCCCACTTTGAATCAGACTGCGGACTGTCAGTTATGCATGAATAAATTAAATGCATTACTGGTGTGGTTACAAATTGTGTTTTGAAGCTGTGTTCATAAATAAAGTAACTTAGCAATTTAATTATTATTTTGATATGCAATTTGTAGCGTGCTTTAACTCTATAGTCTAATAATTTATAAATATTTTTATTTCATTATTTCTTACACAATAAACAGAAGAAATCAACAATTGCGTAATTAACAATTCTGTCTTCTTTAGGGATGCAATTAATGGCTATCCAGCGACAACACCGAGAACACGACACCCATTCTACATATTCATCATCTGGTTGACAACGGTGCTTATCTGAGTTCCAGCTACAGTATAAACATATGTTTGTCATGTCTTCAGAATTCTCTAATAGATAGGTCTTTAAATATTCTCTATAAGTGTTAGGATCAAACTCTAAACTGAACTTGGAATTGTCCATAAATTTAAATGCGTAATATATGATATTTACTCCACAATTAAATGCATCATTTTGTTTTGGAACATTTTCAAAAGGGCATGGAATCGGTG
>NC_042495.1:53150216-53153605 GCF_005508785.2 Acyrthosiphon pisum
TTCGATTCTGTAGTTAGTTGTTAATAATAATAATAAATTGTAAACAATCTTACAATCAATCACGCAGGTAAATTCAATAATTATTCTCTTGAAAATATAATCCAATAAAATCTTTTTATACCTAATAGGCAGTAATATAATGTATTACTTTATTAGTAGGTATATTAAATAAATCCAAATATAGCCAATAGCAATATAAAATATAAACATTGTCTCAACAAAACTGAATAAAGTAGCTATTGACAATCGTGGCCAAAATATCAAATACTAATAACTAATAAATAATAATATCTAGTATTATTTGCCACCAACTTCTCAACTGGTATTATTATCACTTTATAACTGTCTATACCTAAATTAGTAACGAATATCGTAATTCTTGGTTATTTACCAGTTTTCTGAAAATTGTGAAATTATAATTTATATTTTATTTTATTTCTCTATGTATCAACGCCCCTATGGCCTACCTATTTTAAACATTTTATTATATTCATCGACTTTACAAGTGATAAATTGCATGTTTGTAATCTATATCACTCATTGACGTACCTATCACTTATTTTTGTTGCTGTTATTATTAATAATAGGGGGGGGGGGGGGAAGGTTATCAAAAGTTATGTTTTTTCCAGACTACTCAACACCCGTATTAACCAATATTAACCCGAATCATAGTGGTTTTGAAAACCCGAATGTTTATTTAAACTTTTTATTCCGGTGTTTGAACACCCGAATACATCCAGTACCCGTAACCCGAAACCCGAATAAATGATTCGGGTGCTAAGCCCTGCTTTGTACACTTTATTCCTATTAGCATCATTTAGAGTGACTCTAATGTTTCTACATATGTCAGTTAGAGTTTTATGATTGTAATTTACAAAATCGTTAGACGTGTAATTACAATTTTCTATACATTTGATTATTGTGCTATTATTTATTTCTGATGTATTAGCTACATCAGCACAATTCATAGTTTCTATACACTTACGAATAGATGAATTTTTTCTTTTAATAGCATTTACTATTGATTTTTTCAAATTGTGATCAGTATGTTTCTTAAAGATGGAATTGCAAATATTAATTACACAACTATCGGAAACAGAGACATTCTCAAAATTTAATTCTGGATATTCTGTCTTAATATAATGAGCTACTTCATTCAATTTATCTTTTAAACTCATTTTTAAGCTTGTAAATTGTTAACCTACTGTGTCTGATATAAATTCAACGACACTTTTGTATGTCTGATATAAATTCGACGACGCTTTTGTATGTCTGAGATTGTAATTCAACGACACTTTTGTATGTCTGAGATTGTAATTCAACGACACTTTTGTATGTCTGAGATTGTAATTCAACGACACTTTTGTATGCCTGAAATAGTAATTCAACGACACTTTTGTCTGTATTAGCCGTCTAAAATTAACTTTCTTAGACAGCTATACCTAACTACACCTAACACTAAAAAAAAAGAAAAGAAAAATAATATTTAAAAAATAATTTAATAATAAAAAACACTATAAAAAATTAAATTATAAACACTGTAAAAAATGAAAACGATAAAAAATTAAATTATAAACACTGTAAAAATGAAAACTATAAAAAATTAAATTATTAACACTGTAAAAAATTAAAACTATAAATAATAAAAACAAAATTAAAACCGATATAAAACGTATATTTCTAACAATTAAATGTTTAGAATTAGCACTTTGCAGAATAACTGCAGAAAATAAAAGTAAAAGCACTTGGAATAAATCGAATAATTAATATTTCTACCAATTAGTGTTTAGAATTAGCACTTGGTAGAGAAACCGCAGAAACACCGAAGTGAGTGCACAAGGAAAAAGCAGCGGAAAACCGAATTGAAAGCGCGAGGAAAAAGCCGAAGAAAACCGAATAGAAAATGCGTAGAAAAACCCAGATCACTTGCGCCTGAAAAATACATAGATTTTAATTTAAAAATAAACTATAAATATTAATGAATTTAATAATATTTTACACTATAAGAAATCATCATTAAACTTGTGACAATGCCACACTGGCACACATGGATAATAAATTAAGATATTTTAACAGAACCAAAATATTAAAGACTTAATAATTTCAAATTGAAAAAAAAAGTATTACTTATTAAAACATTATGTTATTATGAAAATGAACTTTAATTTTAAAATAAATCTTTAGTTTCTTCATAATTTTTTGTAGAAAAATTATTAACTCCACGATGCCTGTAGCCTGTGTTGACGATTGTCACTTCCCAAATATTACACATGTATCATTTTAATGATTAAATTATATTAAATCTAAAAAGGATACAACAATACTGAGTTCAATAATAAATGCAATAATTTAATCTTGTGTACAACAGTAAATGTAGAATGCATGCCTTCTGAAAATGGATGGGAAAATAAATATAATGGGAAGTACAAGAGAAAGTTGTATTTACTCATTGTGTCATGAAATCTTGTCATCCAACTAATTTCGCGATAGCTTGCGAGCTGAAAAACTAAAAACATCAACACACCTTCGATGATAGAGCTGTGACTGAAAATTATGTTTCATACTTATAAATAATGAACTACATAGACATGTTTTTGTCATTCCTTATAGTATTTAATAGTAACGAATACTCAATTAAACAATTTTTTTTTTTTACTTATTCATTGAATGAAATATTTCAAATATAAACCATTCTAATATGTATGAATATGACTTAAGTATGTTTTAAGTTAATACTGAGTCCACTTAAGATCCAGAATCTGAATAATCAATTACATTAACTATTTGAATAATATATACAACATTTTAAAATGAATATCTTATAATTTTTTTTATTGTCAAGAGAATCTCAAATATATTTAATAATTAATATTGAAAACTTAAAGACTTGGAACTTTAATACAATATTACCTTACATATAGAAACAGTTTCAGTTATTCTAAAACCTGTTAAAAACTATTATCATGAAAATTATTTCTTTACCTATGAGTTACAGTTATACAAACAAGTAAAAACTTTGATATAAGTCATAATTTGATACATATAATTTATTATATATTTTACTTACAAAAATAAATAATTATATAAACTCCAAATGTCCATCCATCTTTTTAATGTATCTAGAATATTTCTAATACATAGGCAGATATCCTGTAAAATATTAGGTAGCAAACACAAACATAAAATTGTCTGTATAGAATGTAGTAATAAGTCTAAGTTTCTCGTTATCGTAATATTAATAACAGCTAATCAACAAATGTATAATAATGATATAAACAAAATTAAAATATAATATAATTTTATTTGATATTGTATATTGTGTGACATTGCATACTAGTCGGTATGTAGCTCTGTAATATTAAAAAAAATATTCATACACAATTATGTAA
>NC_042495.1:53154233-53157355 GCF_005508785.2 Acyrthosiphon pisum
AAATCTACCTCGAGAGGAGTAAGTTTATTATTTCAATAATTACATAACATAGTGATGACCACAAACGAGATTCAAACAATAATTAAAACTCACCACAAGTTCGGTCAATAACGCCAATTATACCTCTCCCAAGTTTAATATTTTAATTCGCGAATTTATTGAGAGCTGCCATCGGATATTTTTTTTGGAAACACTAATGTAGTTGAGCCTATTTTTCGTTTGCATAGACACCACCAATTAGTATGTGGATAAGTAAATATAATTAATTTAAATCAAAACAATAAAATTAACATAACATAATTGCATAATTGTTAAACTGCAGTATGGTAGACAGTACTACTACAGTAGAAAACTTACCTGTTTCCGTATGTGATCTCTAATAAATGACATCGTTAAACAGTTTAAACTTTTAATTAGTTAACGTAAACTGCAAAAGTAATATTGTACAATGTACATTTGTTAGAACGTGTATTCTAATTTAGAGCGATTTATAACCTAACTTTCAATTAACATTGGTTTGTCATAAACATACTGTAATGATGACAATAATATGTTCGGTATAATTATAGTGGTAATGACGCCAATAGAATTTAATATTTATTTATGTACTTTTAAAACAAATAATTATTAAGTGACATAGGGCGACATCTACTTTATAATATCGAAGCAATCGAATATAAACTAATAGTTTGGCACCCTTGAAATTTAAAAAATGCAACCCAACGTACAAGGTTTCTTATCACTAGCTGCCCGAAAAGTAGTCACCTAGCTTTGGTCACCCAACTTCACACACGTAATTTTTTTACATATACCACCACCAGTACTAAAAATTTCCCGCTTTTCTGAGGCCAATACTTTTTTAGAATCCTTTTTTAACTTTTCGTACCTCTCTTTTAATGATCTGGACATTTAAAACTGTATTAAAACAATTAATTATGATTGGTTAAGTATAACCAACAAACACACAACTAAGATTTTGTACATTTTAGGTAAGTATTTGAAATTAGAACTTACTTGGCAGTTTAAGTTATAGGTTTATACTCCAGTTGACCCAACCTATAGGTTAGGGTAACCGTCAAGTTAAAAAAATTAACTCTCACTTGGTAAGAACGGCCCTTAGTATTTCGTAAAATAAAACCCAGCATTTTAAAACATTTATCTATAACCATATTTGTATTAATAGAGAAAGATAAATTTTTATTAAAGAGAACACCCAAATCTTTAACCATTTCAACTCAGTTAATATTAATATTACTAATTTGATAGTTAAAAATGATAGGATCTATTTTTTTAGTGAAAGAGATACAATTGCATTTATCAGTATTAATTGGTAATTTATTTTGTTCACACCAAATACTAAACTTATTTAAATTAGCTTGAAGATTAAGTGCATCATCTTGGTTTTTAATAGTAGAATAAAATTTGGTGTCATCGGCAAACATTAACACATTGACTGAAGGATCGAGAACATATGGTAAATCGTTTATAAACAAATTAAACAGTAACGGCCCTAAGTGCGAGCCCTGGGGTACTCCGGAACTTACAAAAATAACCTTAGATAATGAATTAAACAACTTAACTAACTGACATCTATCCGTTAGGTAGGATGTCAACCAATTAAGAAAATTACCACGAAGACCAAATCTTTGTAGCTTAATTATTAGTAAATAATGGTTTACTTTATCGAAGGCTTTACTAAAATCTGTGTAAACTGAATCAATTTGTACGCCATTTTCAACGGAGTTAATTAAATCGGTATGGTAAGTCAACAAATTCGTAGACACAGATTTTTAAGCCGAAATCCATGTTGGTTAGGACAAATGTAATTTAGATAGTAAATAAGATAATTTTTTTGTAATTAAAGACTAACAGTTTAGGTATTAAAGATAATTTAGAAATTGGTCTATAGTTAATAACATTACATTTATCACCACTTTTAAAAATAGGGACCAAAAATGATTTTTTTCAAACAGTTAGAAAAGACCCAGATGACAAGGATAAGTTAAAAAGATTATGTAAAGGTTCAGTAAGAAAATTTTTGCATTCGATTAAAATACTCGGTGGTATTCCGGCAGGACCCGCACTACTAAAAACATTTAGTGAGCTTAAAGCTTCAAAAATTTCATTCTCACTTATATACCAAGAGGATAAATTTAAATTAGAAATAATATTATCAGCGTCATGGTTGGTAAATACATTACTAAGTGAATCAGACGCTTGAGAAATATTGCGCAAATAATTGAGCAGACTCTTCATAACTACTGGCCGTAATATTATTATATGACATATTTTCGGGAATGGAAGATTTATTAGATTTTAGCTGTTTAATGTATTTCCAAAATGGTTTTACATCTGATAGTATTTTATTTTCTAAACTAAGAATACAATTTGAGCTACAATGCAATGATATAATCTTACATTCTTTACGTAGTTTGGAAAACTCAAGGTAATCAGATTGTAAAGCACTTATTTTGAATTTTTTATGAGCCAATTTTTTAATTTTACAAGTTTACGTAAATCCGCATTAACCCCTTGCTGCATGATTTTTTATCTGTTAGTGGGATAAAAATCTTTCTATAGCAAATTTATCGCTGATTACGGGAAAAATAGTAAAAAAAATACAAAGTTAAAAGTTAAGAAGTTATAAGTTAAAGTTTAAAACGTGCCATATTTGGCACAGCATGCAATTTAGTCAATTACAAAAATTTTCTTCGTGCCATATTTGGCACACCATGCATTAATGACAATTACCAATATTTTTGTCTGTGACATATTTGGCACACCATGCATTATTGTCAATAACCAATATTTTGTTTATGTTTGTTAAAATAGGCATAAAAAAACTATTTTCAATCTATGTATTTTAATAAACTTAAATTTATTGACAAAAAAAAATAACTTTAAGACTTCTTTAGTAAAACCTTCTTTGGTAAAACTTAATACATATGAGTAAACAATAAATAAAACAAAATACTTAAATTGTATAACAAAAGCAATAAACTAATAAATTAATAATTATTAAAATTAATGAGTATATGCAATAAAAAACAATTTTTTATATCATTAATAAACTTGAATATATTAGAAGTAAAAAAAAACATGAAACAACTCTTTTTAAGATC
>NC_042495.1:53157455-53164703 GCF_005508785.2 Acyrthosiphon pisum
GTGTATCGCTATCGGTATTTTAGACACAATAAAGTTAGTATGCTTATAGCACTCGAGTTAGAACATTCATTTTCACCTACACATCTTATGAGATGCAACATGGCGCAGTCTAATAGGATCTTAAAAATTGTGTATTGTGTATTTGAATTTTGAATTTTTGTTGAACCATGGAGTATAATAAGCCAGATGCGTTGGTTTTGACGGGTAATTTGGCAGAAAATTGGCGCGTTTTTCGTGAAGCGTTCGAGATTTACATTGAGGCAGCTGGTCTAACGTCAGCGTCTAATAAACGTCAGGTGGCCATTTTTCTTAACCTTGTTGGTAAAGAGGGCCTAGAGAGGTATAACACCCTCAAATTTGAAAACGCCGAAGACAATAAGAAAATTGAGCAAGTGCTTAACGCGTTTCAAGATTATTGCAAACCAAAAAAAAATATTTTACACTCCAGGTATATATTTTATAAACGGTCTCAAAAAGAAAATGAATCGATTGAGGAGTTTCTGTCAGCGTGTCGTGGTTTGATCAAAGATTGTGAATTTAACTCTCATGAAGAAATTTTACGTGACAAAATTGTTCTTGACACGAGAGATGGTGAAACTCGCGACAAGTTAATTAAACAAGCTGATGTTACTCTTGAAACTGCAATAGAAACCCTTCGTATTGCTGAAATCCAACGAAGAGAACTCAATCAAATGAAGTAGATTGGTGAAAAACAGAATGAAGTAAATGCAGTTCGTTCAAAAGTACGTGGTGGTAAGCGTACATATCAAGCTCAACATCACTACACTCAGAACAACGGTAACAATGGACATCGTGGTCAATGTCAAACAAATCAACGACAGGAAAAAGGATATAACCAACAGGAGGAGTCACAACAGGTTTTCAAAAATAAAGGTAACTTTTCTGTAAATAATAAAAAAACGAATAATAATTGTAGTCGGTCTGATAAATTATGTAAATTTTGTAATTTTATGCACGGTAAAGGCAAATGCCCTGCGTATGGTAAAAAATGTTTAAAATGTAACAAATTTAATCATTTTCAAAATGTTTGTAAATCTGAGATTGCATTTGTTGAAAACGTTGATGAGCTGAGTAATGATAATTATTCTTGTTCTACGGTATATACAATGAATACTTTTGCTGTTTCCTGGTCTGAGACTATTCTAGTTGAAAATAAAAATATTAATTTTAAGCTAGATACTGGCTCTGATGTTAATCTACTGACTTTAAATGATTTTAACTTAATTAAAAATAATTGTTCTTTTAAAAATTTAGTAGTTAACAGGCAACCGATAAATTTACAGGCATATGGCGGTAGTAATATTAATACATATTTTACAGTTGATTTAAAAGTAAAATTAAGAGAAAAAGAATATATTTTAAATTTTGTGATTGTCGAAAATCATTGCAAGCCAATTTTAGGTCTACATAGCTGTATACAGTTAGGGCTAATAAATAAAGTAGAAAATGTTGATAAGATATTAAGTCTTAATGATGTACTTCAGAACTATTGCACGGTTTTTACAGGTCTTGGTAACTTTCCTGACGAATATAGCATACAATTAAAGCCCAATGCAATACCTGTTACAAATGTTCCACATAGAGTTCCTATCCAAGTATCCAAGATAAGCTGAAATGTGAATTAGATCGATTAGTGTCAGAAAAAATAATTAGAGAAATAAATGAGCCGACCGAGTGGGTAAACAGATTAGTGATTGTTGAAAAGAAAAATGGAAGTATGAGATTATGTCTAGATCCACGCGATCTAAATGAAAATATAATTCGTGAATATTGTGTAATACGAATCTAGGACATTTGACACCCGAGACATTTGACACCCAATAATAGGACAATTGACACCCGATGATAGGACAATTGACACCGAATATAAAATTTATAAATACTAAATAATCAGCGTATAATCGTATAAAATAATAATATAATTCAAAAGTTTATTCTAATAAAATAAAAAAGACAAACGATTTTGTAAACATTAATTAATATAAATGTAAATAATAGGTAATAAAAATTATAGGTGATAAAAATAAAAGATAATATTCAATTTTAATGTTTAATTACGTAGGATACGTTTTTTAAAAAACTAATAATTTCAGTATTTGTTTTGAATTGAGAAGTTTTACATATGTGTTTAAGCCTTTCTTCATTTGATTTAATTTTACAATTTATTTGAATACCTGTATTTAGTTTTAAAATCTCCATTGTGGTTATGGAATTCATCATTTGTAAAGCTTCAATAAATATATATATATGTGGATGTTTAAATCTAATGAAATGTTGGAACTTATTGTTCCAACCTTCCGATATGTTATTAGTCCTACTATATCCTAATTTTGTTGCATTGTGGACATTCCACATATATGGAGCAAACATAGATGGTCTCCTTTTGAAGCACATAACTTGAGTATTGTTAATTAATTTGTACGGCCCATTAACATATGTTACATCAAATAACATAACGCATAAACGACAAGTAAAGGTTTCATTTTATAAATTACGTGTAGTACATAAAGTTGATAAAAACCTTTAGGGCAAGACGAAAATGTTCCGTCCATGAACACGTGATCACTTTGTGATAATATTTCTAGGCAGTCTGGAGAAGCAAATATAATTATACGACTTTTGATTATTGATTGATTATCATAAAATAAAAACTTTTGCTTTTGTTCTGCTGTCATCGTCCACTTACCCTCTAATACGAATTCTTTGGAAGAAATTGTAGGATATGAATTGTTACGGATTCTTCTTAAATTTCTTTTTACATTATTTTCATTTGGCATCAAACAAGCAGCTACGTCTGTTAATTTGTTAACTTCTTTTGCGTACACTTTAGAAGGAATATCAAAATTGTTTATAATATTTTCTTTCATCGCATTTAAGGCATGACATACTTCAGCTTCAGCAGAATCAGGATTATGAGAATGTTCTTGAAATTTTAAAATTTTGGTTTTGGACGAATTTATCGTTACACTACCTTTACAATATTGTTTCTTTCGTTGAACACAAGTATATCTAAGCCCATCGCTTACATTTTTTTGAAACACATAAATATAATCATTAATTATTACTTTTGTTTTAATTATTTTTATTATATCGGAACATTCTGAGTCCATATTGAATGAATATTATGTTACTTTTAAATAAAATTGAGTGCAGACTACACCACTACAAACACTAACTAGTAACTAACAACTATTGCCTAATGCCTATAGAGTATAGGTACTTTATCTACTCATGATTATCGATATCGTAATCGTAATCACTCGGTGTCAATTGTCCGTGTTCTAAAAATATCGGGTGCAAAAAGTCCGATATCCGCAAAACCGTCGGGTGTCAAAAGTCCCGGGTGTCAATTGTCCGAATACCGTGTAATACCTACATTATCAGATTTGTCGTCAAAACTGAAAAATGCAAGAGTTTTTTCTGTTTTTGATTTGAAAGATGGTTTTTGGCAAATAAAATTAGATTTAGAGAGTTCTAAATTATGCACGTTTGGTACTATGTTTGGTACTTTTTGTTTCAATAGACTTCCCTTTGGAATAAATAATGCAGCTGAAATATGTCAAAAATGGAATATGAAAGTGTTCGGAGGTATTGAAAATGTATTCATATATCTTGATGATATTTTAGTTTTTGGTGACACTGAGGCTCAACATGATTGTGCATTAAAACAGGTTTTAGATTTGGCTATGAAAAATAATATTAAATTTAATAAAAACAAAATTCAATATAAGGTAGATAAAGTTAATTACCTCGGACATACATTTTCATATGAAGGCATGAAACCAGATAGTGATTGTATTAAATCTATTTTCGAGTACGAGGTACCAAAAACTATAAAAGATTTGCAAAAGTTTTTAGGTATGGTTAATTATGTCGGAAATTTTATTCCTAACCTGGCAAAGTTGACTAAGCCACTAAGAGATCTTCTTAAAAAAAATAATGAGTTTGTATGGACATCAATACATAATGAGTGTGTAAATAAACTTAAAACATTAATTGCTAGTCCCTCCGTACTTAGAAACTATGATAACACAAAAGACGTGATCATACAGACTGATAGTAGTAAGTTTGCCATTGGATGTGTTTTGTTACAAGAAGGCAGACCAGTTTGTTTTAAATCGAAAAGCTTATCTGAAACCGAAATTAACTACGGACAGGTTGATAAGGAATTTCTGTCAGTCTTATTTGCGTGTAAGGTATTTCATCATTATATTTATGGTAGGCGCGTGACAGTTCAAACCGATCACCTTCCTTTAATTTCGCTAATGAAAAAGAACACTAATGACATTCCGTCTAAAAGGCTTCAATGCATTAAGGTCAAATTATCACGATATGATATTAATCTTATACATGTACCGGGAAAAAAAATGTTTATCGCAGATGCATTAAGTCGAGCGTGTATATCGTCTCGAGATAACGACGACGTTGATATCGATGTTTCCGATGTAGTTCATTCAATTAATATGTCTACAAATATTCGAAATGAGTTTGTACAAGAAACAATTAAAGATGATTTATTAAAACAATTAGTATACGTGTGCAAGAATGGCTGGCCTAAGCATAACAATAAAGTCTCGCGTGAGCTTATACCATACTTTAATATGCGTTACCAAATATCATTTGACGACGATTTACTTTTTCTTAATAATCGTGTGTTTGTCCCTATGAAGTTACAGAATAAAATTTTATTTAAACTACACGAAACTCATCTTGGAATTTGTAAGACTAAAACGAGAGCACGTTCCTTATTTTATTGGAAAGGTTTAGATAAAGATATCGAGGAATATATTGGTAATTGTGCAGTATGTAATAAGTTTAGGAGTGAGAATATTAAAGACCCTATGATTTGTCAAGAAGTTCCTAATCTACCTTTTGAGAAAGTTGCGTGTGATATTTTGGATTATGGGAAAGATACTTACCTAGTATTAGTTGATTACTATTCTGGTTGGCTTGAGTTAAATTATTTATATTCTAAAACCTCAAGTCATATTATAATTAAAATACTAAAAGTTATTTTTTCGATACATGGGATTCCAAAGCAACTCGTGGCAGATAATATGCCATTTAATTCTAATGAATTTCAGAATTTTGCGACTGATTGGGAATTTGTTATAACTACGTCAAGCCCTAGTTACCCAAAATCTAACGGACTTGCGGAGAAAGGTGTAAGTATTGCGAAATCAATACTAAAAAGATCGGATGAAGGTAAAGTTGATAAACAATTAATGTTGTTAGAATATCGAAACAGTGCTATCATTGGCTCTAAGTTTTCCCCAGCACAACTTTTAATGAGTCGCACTTTAAGATCGAAAATTCCAATCTTAAACAATGCTCTACAGCCTACGTTAGTAAATAATTTTAAATTAGTACGTGAAAATAAAAATGTGAAAACAAAACTATATTATGATAAAAATGCCAAAGTTAAAAATAATAATAATTTTCAACCGGGCCAAAAAATTATGTTTAGAGATTTATTAACTAAAACTTGGAAGCCAGGTAAAATCATCAATAAATACAATACGCCCAGATCATATGTTTTTAGTGATAACACGGGTAATAATAAACGAAGAAATATTGTACATTTAAGGCCTGCCGGTAAACAGCTCAGGTATAATTTGTACAAAGATAATAATGTTGTTTTGAAGCCTAGTTGGACACGTAAACGTCGTGTTGTACCTCCAACTAAGCTTAATTTATAATTTGTATTATGTATTATTTCACATTTGTAAGCTTAATTTATAATTTGTATTATGTATTATTTCACATTTGTAAGCTTAATTTATAATTTGTATTATGTATTATTTCACTTTTGTAAACTTAATCTATAGGTAATCTGTTTTGTTTATATATATAAAAAGGGAGATGTTACATAGCTAATAGCTATGATACCTACCTGCTATCTACAATAACGGTTATGTATTATCGCGTGTATCGCTATCGGTATTTTAGACACAATAAAGTTAATATGCTTATAGCACTCGAGTTAGAACATTCATTTTCACCTATACATCTTATGAGATGCAACAATTAATAGTTAGGTAGACATTAGGTACTTTAAGCTTTATATTATTATAATATATACCTCCTTGTCCTCCTATTATAGGCATATGCGCATATATAATAATATAGCTATATTATAATAGTACTTCAGTACCCAACAATTACTTTGATAATTGCATTTTATTTCAGATAGAAATACTGTACTTAATAGAATATATTAATACTAATATAAAAATGAAAAAACTGTCTTATAGTTCCCGCACCAAAAGACAAAAAATGAAAGAAGAATTCGATTTTTTTTCTGATTCTACTAATTTTGGAATTGGGAATAATTTAGAGTTGGAACAAAATATTATACTTGATAATAATGTTAAAATCATAGATAAAAGTATTAGTCAGGAGGTACGTCAATGTCCACAAACTGTAACAAGTTCATCACATGTAGATGTTGACCATTTAGATAATGAGTGCGTCGATTCAATTAATACAAACGATAATCTACCATTACAAAATGAGTCGGACAGTACTACATCAGGGTCAGATAATAATTACATGTTTAGTAACTGTTCTTTTAGTTCTGAAATATCTCAATGGGCAGTAACGCATAAAATTCCACATACTTCTATAAATGATCTTTTATTTATATTGAAAAAGCATAAATGTTTTACCATGTTGCCTAAAGATGCAAGAACATTATTAGGTACTAAACCAATCCCAATACTCAATATGTATGAAGTTCAACCTGGTAAATATTATCATTTTGGTCTGGAAAATGGTATCATTCGTCACTTTTTACATAATAATTTTATACCACAAGAGATAAAGCTTGTTATAGGAATCGACGGACTTCCTATTTCAAAGAGCACTTCTACTCAATTTTGGCCCATTCTGGCATATGTGAGACCAAATTCAAATCTTGTTTTTCCCGTAGGATTGTATTGTGGTACAGATAAACCCTGCGATAGTAATGAATATTGTTGAAATATACAATTAATATTAGTATTCAAACCATGTAAACACACGTGCGTGTACAATGTCGTTTTCTAATAGATACTTATGCAGTTGCGATATAGCTGTGCAACACATTTACTATCGCTTTCTATATTGTATACGGATACGGGATGACCTCAACTAATCATATATATAGGGCCTTTGAAGCATGTAAGAATTACTTGCACGGGCACCGTCGTACAGTGCGTATACGGTGTGTGTGTACAGTCACGTTAA
>NC_042495.1:53164753-53171063 GCF_005508785.2 Acyrthosiphon pisum
TGTCAAAAGTCCCGGGTGTCAATTGTCCGAATACCATATTCAGGTATCATTATAGGTACTCAATTATTGTCTGAAGCCTGTTCATTTGTATTGTAATAATTATTTTTGTACAAAATATTTTGTTATATTATTTGTACAAATATAAATATGGGTTACCTATTGAGTATTGATGGACTGTTGAATACAAGCATCACAACCAAAGAGAAACGTGGACATTTTTTGCACTTCTTTAAGATACAAAATCTCGTTATAGGTGGTTGAAATATCTTATGAAAGTAATTTCCTCCTAATTTTATACATGACAAAAATTTAAAATAGAAAATGTCTATGAATAGCTCAAAAAGTGTAAAAATATTTTTAAATTTATACAAAATAGAAAATACTAATACAAACATTTGGTATACATTTCAACTATCTACGGTTAATCGTTTTTGAATTATAACAAAATAAGAAAATCGTTGATTTACGGGGAATATCCAATCTTGTAAAAATTTAAGCTTCAAATGATCATTAAATTATTTATGTGACTCCTGCAATGTAAGCATTTTTTTTTGTCATAGGTATGAAAGCTTCTTGAATCTTCTTGAATTTTTCTTTCAACTCTTAGAATTTATTTGTAGAAAGAAAAATATTTATACATTTTTAACTACAGAATAGTTTACAAATGTTTGAGATTTTGACGATTTTCGTCAAAATTCTTAAGTTTAAACGTTTATAAAAAACTATCGTGAATATGTATTTTTGGGACTTTTTAAATGGAATATAAATTATGAACATCTTATGAAGAACCTAGAACAACCCCTCTAAATCGGCTGAATCAATATATATTTTGTTTGGTTATGGATTATTTTTTTTTATTCTGGTATAGGTAGAACAAATAATATTTTGGAATAGTGGAATAATAAATTTACTACACTATATTATTTATAGTCCGAGTCAATCATCTAAATGTGTGGCTCTTCATTGAAGGTCTACAGATGCTTACTTGCTAACTCACGTGCATGGCAACAATATTAATAATAATTAATTACAATATTTATGTAAGTAAATAGTATATAATATTATACTATATGTCTATATTATACATGTATACCCGCATAATATTCGTTTTTTGAACATAATGGGCACAAGTGCACAACATATTTAATAATCTATTCCCCGTAAGTTTACACACTTCTTGTTTTTTTGCGTCTGCTGATTATGGTGAAAACGTTGTGAATACTAATAAATAATAATAGAGTATGATAACGTTTATTATAGTTCAATCGGTCAGCTTTCAGCTTCGACATTTAAATTTTAGAATTTTCACGGTTATATATTGCTGTAATTACTTGTAAATTACTGTGATAGGGCGATTTTATTGTAATTTTAGTACCTACCTATAAATTGTAATATACTAAATAATAAATACTATTACTAGCCATGGGTGTGGCTAAGGGGGCTATTGCCCCTCCTCTCCCATTGACCGTGTAGACCTTAGAATTTTATGAAGATCAATAAAAAAATAAAGTGCCTTCTACCCATAAAAAATGTCCTAAAAAATAAAAATAAAATGCTCTACCTAAATATCAAAAAAGTTTAAAAATATTTTAAATGACAAACAGGATTTCTAAATTTATATTTAATGAGTTACGACTTTCGAGGAACCCTGGGTTTCCACGGAACACAATTTAGTTAAAGAAACGCTGATTTATTAATTATTATTTCTTTACTCGCATTAGTCATTAGAAATATAAGTAATGATGATAGATAAAAAGGAGGTAATGAGTAAATGATAAGGCGTTATATAGTTATAAATGTACAATTATTATAGTTTATAATTATAATATTCAATATTATGTATAATCTATCTATGATTTTGTTATTATACTTGTGTTCTAAATATTTACATGTAATAGGTATCTATATTTTTTTTTTTCTATTAAATATGAAATTATGTTTGTGTTATTACAAATAATAATGTACCATACCTATAATATAGTGTTATTGTACTTAATTTTGTTATTTAAATAATTAAAGGAGCCCATTACCCAATATAATGATAGCACCCGAATATATTATGTATATAAAAGCAAGCCTCAAATGAACAATGTCACAGAGATTTAGTTTACACTCGCTACAGCTCATTAGGTGATCTTTGCAGCAAATAGAATTTTTGTATGTGATTGATATTTGGTATTAAAGACTTTAGTCCAACCACTAACTCCAGGTATATATTCATTATGAGTAATGAATAATAATGAGTCAAATCTCATAATCATGGCCAAATTTTTATAGCCGGTATTGCTAAAACATGTTATGTTCCAAAACTATAAAATAATTTTTATTAATTTTAGAGTAGAATAGTGTTAGGAATACACACTAACAAGGTTGCCCCCCTTGGCTTTTTTCTGGGTTAATTATCATAATCATTATGTTATATAAAATATCACAAAATAAATATTTTTAAATTAAAACCAAAAAACATTTTTTCACCGGCTGATTTTTATTACACTCAATTATGATGGTGAGGCCAAGTTCAGTAGTAGTATCAACCAAATTTTTACTTGTTTTTTTAATTTTTTTTGTTTAAAATAATATAAATGGTCAAACTGTCACAGAATAAGGAGGAAATTCAGGAGCGGCAAACGTTTGATAACGGAGAAATTCTGAACGTCCGGTTGCTAAACGAAGCTGTAAAAGTTTGCAAATATCGCAAACGCCGTGTTCCAGCGTTTGGTCTGTTTCGTTCTAGTAACCAGAACCGTGGTTGTTTTTGTTTATACTATTGCCGTTATCGTTATCACAATTCACGAATTATCATGATTAATTTTTTTATGTCTTACACCACGACCACGGTTAAACAAAATACCGCATAAACCAAGCGATCGCAAATTTCTACGTTTCAAACGTTGGCGTTCGTTCTGCAAAACGTTTGGCGTTTGCCGCTTCAGAATTTCCTCAAAAATTGCATAGGTACAATCATGTACAATAATAGTTACCATGGTTGAAGATAAACATCTGAAAAGCATCGTTCTAATCATCCAATAAATACTCCTGAAGATTATTTTAGAGTCTCCTTATATCAACCATATGTAGATTCCTTAATAATGCAATAAAACTAAGATTCTCTAATGAAAACAGTGCTGCTCATTCCTTATTAAATTTACACCCAAATAATATGAAAAAAATTCAGTATGATCAATTTTTAAGCATGATAGTGGAAATAAATAATTTTTATGGAATTGATAATTTGGTTGAAGAGGGTATGTTGTGGTATAATGTGTGGAAAAATAGAAACACCAGTCAAAATGAAACTAAAAATATAAGTTTCATAAGTCTTTTAGATGAAACAAATTTATATCCAGCAATTCATACCGCTCTAACTATTGCATTAACTCTACCAGTTACTACTTGTTCAGTAGAAAGAACTTTTAGTACACTGCGTAGAGTAAAAACTTGGACTAGAAATAGTATTGGCGATAATCGCCTTAATGGATTATGCATGATAGCTCTACATAAAGAGTTTGTCAAATTGGAATTAATAGAAGAAATTATAAATTAGTTTGGTCTACTACCACGTAGAATGGAACTATTATTCAAAGATTGAATAGTTAGTATTTATTTGTTAGGTGCCTAATATTTGTATATTATTTTTTTCTTAGGATGTTTCTTTTTTTTAATCTCATCAAAGGGTATATTATATAGTTATGTTTAAATATTAAGTTTTAATTTTAATTTTATGTTATTATTTATATTTTATACAGTATTATAAATACAGTTATACAGTTTTATAAATTTTAATAATACATTTAAATCAATTTTGTGTTTTTCTAAAATAATATTATAATAATGTTATGTTTGTTTTTAGGTAAAAAAAAAATGAAGTCTTTTCCAAACGGTTTGGTAGTTCTTTCTTTATTTTACAGAAGGTATACAAATGTAATTATATAGGTACCTAAGTAACCTAAAATTATCAAATCAATGGTTATATTTGAATTGTTAAAAAAATCCATTTGTTAATTTAAAATTATACATTAGTTAATCAAAACTAATGATGTAAGATTAAGTACTAACTATCTACACATAAATAATAATTTAATATTTACGTTCCCTACCAACATGAGAGAAAACATTTCACAAAAAGTAGGTATTTATCACAAATTAGATAATGAACCAAAAATTAAAATATTTTGCCACCACCCCCCCCCCCCCCACCCATTGAAAAATTTCTGCGGACGCCCTTGCACACTACATTCAAAATGTTTAAATTACTTCAATTTGTTTTTAAAATAATAAATAATAGATCAGTATTTATCACTGGTCACAACTTTTTTGTTTTGTTTTTAACTTAATATAATTTGAACAATAAACCATAAACTTATTATATAGAACTTAAAAAGTTACAAATAAATTATTAAAAAAAGAAAATATTAAAAATATATTTTTACAAAATGTTTATTCAACTTGACGTATGAAAATGTTTTATACATTAGATGGTACGCTCTTACTTCAGTGACATATTTTGTAACAAAAACATTTTTGTTATAAACAAATAAGGACACTTAATGGGTATTAATTGTATAAATATACAATAAAGAACAACATTTGGAGGAAATTT
This sequence comes from Acyrthosiphon pisum, assembly GCF_005508785.2. Taxonomy (NCBI): domain Eukaryota; kingdom Metazoa; phylum Arthropoda; class Insecta; order Hemiptera; family Aphididae; genus Acyrthosiphon; species Acyrthosiphon pisum. The sequence continues at coordinate 53,169,354 of NC_042495.1, forward strand.
AATAAAGGTTCACCTTAATATACTAGGATGATCATCACCATTCAAGTCTATATCCATTGCTTCTTCTTCATCGGATGTACTTTGATCTTCACTGTTAGATTCATTGTATGTTAATAAAGCTTCTTCATCAGTTGTTCTTTTGTCTTCATCATCCGAGTCATTGTATACCAAAAGAGCATCTTGCTCTTTTTCTTTATCTCGTTTATCAAAGTTTAAACTATCAACTACAGCTTTTAGTTTAAACTCTAATAATCCAAGTTGTTCAAAATTGTTTAATCTTGTACTCAATACATTTTCTAACGGCAGAAACGTTTCTAAAACATCTGGATTAGCTAATAACAGGGATGAGTGTATACGTAATACAGCAGACAACCATTTAGCACTTACAGAACTTACCAGTGTTCTGTCTTGTGATAGACGGATTAACTTACGTACAAGCATGATGATGGATTGTAGTGGTAAGCGTGAAACAGTATTATCAATTGTGCGTTCATCTTTAACAAATAAAGCAGACTCTAAAAGACTTTTATCATTGCTACGAAGACCTTGTATTAACAAATGAACAATACTTTCACCTTTGGTTTGAACAGTGTTTTCAATTTCTTCTGACATATTTTGTAGTCTTGTTTCAAGTGGTAAATTTGATGATCTACTATTTTTCAGTTCAATACATTTAGAGTCAGTTATATTTGGATTAATAATATGGTTCCCTACAACTGATTTAGATTTTCTTGGGTCTTGTCTTGCAATAAATGTACATTTGTTTAATTTTTGTAATTTAATATTTTCAAATGCCAAAAATGGCCTAGTGCCATAGGCTACATATACTGCAGAATCATAAATTTTACTACATATTATGGGCATTTGAATAGTTTCTTCATCTTTAATATTATCAACAGCTATTTGAAGGGTTCCGTGAGGTTTAAGTGGATGTGCAACACAACCATTAAGTATATGTTCAAACACATGCAATGTACCACTTTCTGTTGTTACTGTCACTGTGATGTTATTACGCATATTGTGTACATACACAGAAGAAATATTATCTTCTGCGACTAATGAAGCTAATGGGTCTGGTTTAAGGTCACTAAGAGACCATATATTAATAAAACGGTCTCTAGCAGAACTCAACAAATAACATTTGTCAGCTTCTATAATGTGTAACGAATGAATTTCATTCTTATGTCCAGTGAACTTATGAACCAACTCTCCAGAAGGAAAATTCCATAATTTAATTTCTCTGGATGCTGTCAACATCTTTCCATCAGGTAATACAGCTACTGCACACATTTTACCGACTTTCATTTTTGCTTCTAATTTATTAGTCTTCAAGTCAAACTTAACAACATAACCATCATCTGAGCCAATGTATAAATGTTGCCCCAAACGATAAATGCTCTTGATAGCTTTTGATTGAACATTGACTTTTGATTGGATACTTCCACTGGCCACATTATAAAACTCTACGTAACCCTTTTGTGTGCCTATACAAAGTATGTCAGTATTATCTGTTTGGACCCAAGTAATACAGGTGACAGAAGTGTTAAGATGTCCACTTGGCGAATACGTGTGTCGTAAATCACCAGCACTCGTATCCCAAACGTTAACCTTACCGTTAACACCAATTTCAGCATAATATCTTCCAGATTCTGAAAAACCACCGATGATCTCCCTCATGATGATAAAGTTAAACAAAAAATTTCAAATTTC
>NC_042495.1:53171113-53190630 GCF_005508785.2 Acyrthosiphon pisum
CATTTGAAAATCAGAAGTTGATAGTGTTTTTTCTAATATATATGAGGGTGAAAATATAAAAAAATTATATAATTCTAGAACAGCGTAGATCTAAAATTTTGAAAAAAGTGAATACTTTTTGAGATAATGAGTGTTTTACTCTTAATCAATCACCCTGTATAATTCAAATTGATAATTTGTATAGTTTTATATAGTTTCAACAGATACCTAGTTACTTAATATTTCATTTATATAATTCTATACAATTTAATACATAATATTTTAAATTTTTTTTGACAATAACAGTCAATAAAATTATTTTCTATAGTAATCAAGATTTATTGATTTTAGTTATTTAATTTAAAAATATTATTTGTAGGAACTTAAAACTTTAAAGTATATTGTTATATTGTATGCACACAATGATCTTTTACATATCATTGAATTCAAATATAACATCTCTGATACAGTGATCCCTGTAGAGTCTAGACATCAACTGTACTGTACACTTGCCCACCTCTATACAAAATATTAAAAATTACAATTTGTAGTTTGCTTACTTTTTCTTCAAATGGAACAGCAAGGTCACTTGAGGAAATAAGCTTCACCAAATCTTCAGAAGATAAAGATAGAAAATGTTCGTCTTTAGCTACTTCTCTGGAAATAATAATTATTATTTTTACATTAAATTACCTACTTACTCTTGATATAGAGAATTAAATCTGGAATTAAATTATGTTTATCATACAAAAAATGTTGTTTAATATACGCTTCGGAACTCGACAACAATTCCGTACAGTGATGTAAATCAGCAAATGTTTTGATATCAATACAATTTGATGGATCCAGTTGTTTTTGTAAAAACTCAGCACATACACTTTTTACAAAATCTAGCTGTAAGATGTTTGCAGCTTGTAACAACCCCTTAGAAATCAACAAAAATTCACTTAAAATGATATGTTGTTTGAAGTTTAGGTATATCAAATCAAATATTTAATTATAGATACCTGCACATTTTCTTTTGTGACCATAATTTCTCCAGTATAAATATAATCTATTAATAGCTGCAAAATGGTGGAATCTAATTCTCTTATAGTTACAAGATCTTTATTGCTCTCTTCAAAATGACTAAACATTGCACGGAAATATGTACTAGCTGTTATTAAAACAATTTTATGTCCAATTACAATTTTACCATCATCTGCTTTTAATCTAATATCACATAAAACTTTCTTTCTAAAAACAAAATTGTTTTACTGTTATTTATTTTGAATGAAGGTGAAATAACCGTCCACATACTTGCGTAGAGATTGTAAATCTTCTAGTATTCTTACAGAGTGAGAGTCATTTCTAAAACTAGTTGGTTCACATTCATTTGATTTCAGAACTCCATTTAGATTATTTTCACAAGTTAATGCCTGAATAGTATCCATTTCTTTTACTGACGTGCCTAAAACTTTTAAACATATTTTAAAAATTGTGATTAATTTTAATTATCATCGTTGTGTTACAACTTAGTACTACATTTAGGTGCTTTAGAGTTCAGACAGAGTAAAAAACAATAAAATACAGATGTTAAGAAATTATTAAATTATTAGTTAGATTTATTAAAATAATATTGGATTAAAATAAGTATATAGAATAGGTACGAGGCCTATTTTCTTACTTACTGAAGTTGAATTTAAGTCAATGCAGTTATCAACAATACCAAACGATTTGAGTTCTAATCAAAGGTATGGTATTGAAATATGGATAAATATACAAAATACCTAATCGATGTTGGCAGGGACAACTGGGATAAGATGAAGTCAGAAGTTGTGAGGTAAGAATGTAAGATGGGAATTGTATGTAAGTCGTAATAAGCTGATTACATCTAAATTTATCCAACTTACACGTACTGTATGTTGAGCATATTGTATTTTGTTGTTTTTATTATGAACGCTAATGATAATATATTATAATAACACAAAAGTTGGTTATACTCATAAGTCATTACTCATGAAGACTATACAGAAGACTCAAGAATATATCCTAGCATTGACTTGATCATTGACTAAAGAATAATGTTATGAATTTCACCTTCAGACGAATTTTGTCAAAATTCTTACCTATGGTCGCGTTCCGGGCGGTACGTGGTATGTCACGGCAGCTGTGTCGGTGTGGGACGTAGGAGCAGCGATTCTTAGCGTTCCGTCGACGCCGGTGCGAGACGAGAGTATACGGCGAGCGACAACTGACAAATAGTGACAACAGTGACTAAGCGTTACGAATCACGAAACAAAAAACTTTGACTGTGTGACGGATGCTTTGTCGAGTTCAACGGCGTCGCGGCCCGTAAAGTAATATTGGTATTATTGAAAACCGAAATAAAATAATCCGAAAACGTGTATTATACTCAATACTGTAACTGTGTAACCTCAAAATTCAAATGTAACCTCAATATTATGTAGTTTTCGACTTCTGTGCGGGCAAAGAACAATTCGGGAAAGAATAAAGACATGGTAAAATAGATTCAACTTTTGTAATCTATAATTTATTGTAATCGATTGTAATCTATTGTAATTGACAATTTATCATTGATAACTTGTATTTGACGAGATCTTATAAGACCGAGGACGAGGTTTGCAACCAAGGTTTATAGATAATATATATTATCAAACCTTGGTTTGCAAATACTGCTACGATAATCCACTACCGCGATAATATAATGCTCCGAACATAAATTGTTCCGACGTGCCGCAGCCCACAGCTGGTGTATACGTGGTGAACGGAACAATAATATTTTTACAAAGAATTGTATACGACGTAGGCATTAAGTTTGGTGCAGAACAATTATAAGGTACAAGTACAAGAAACAGGGATAACACCAGTGCTTCGACTATCTACTACCACGACATTGTACCACCCACACATTGTGCCGCCGCACAGCAAACATCAGTACCAAATGGTGGCAACAGACATGCGCGAACAAGACGAGTTTTCGTCAAGCGGGTGGGAATTCTTATTCTGAATAGAGTATATAGACCACGATTTAAATCTTGCTAGAGCACAGATTTCTATATAGTGGTATTATAGGCCACGGGCCACGGGCTAATTCATTATCAATAATTATAATCTAATATTTCTTATCAAATAGTAGGAGACTCGCTTTTCGATTACAACCAAGGTCTATTGATACACCAACAATTAAACAATTGCCGTTATCGTTATCACAATTCACGAATTATCATGATTAATTTTTTTTATGTCTTACACCACGACCACGGTTAAACAAAATACCGCATAAACCAAGCGATCGCAAATTTCTACGTTTCAAACGTTGGCGTTCGTTCTGCAAAACGTTTGGCGTTTGCCGCTTCAGAATTTCCTCAAAAATTGCATAGGTACAATCATGTACAATAATAGTTACCATGGTTGAAGATAAACATCTGAAAAGCATCGTTCTAATCATCCAATAAATACTCCTGAAGATTATTATTTATTTTAGAGTCTCCTTATATCAACCATATGTAGATTCCTTAATAATGCAATTAAAACTAAGATTCTCTAATGAAAACAGTGCTGCTCATTCCTTATTAAATTTACACCCAAATAATATGAAAAAAATTCAGTATGATCAATTTTTAAGCATGATAGTGGAAATAAATAATTTTTATGGAATTGATAATTTGGTTGAAGAGGGTATGTTGTGGTATAATGTGTGGAAAAATAGAAACACCAGTCAAAATGAAACTAAAAATATAAGTTTCATAAGTCTTTTAGATGAAACAAATTTATATCCAGCAATTCATACCGCTCTAACTATTGCATTAACTCTACCAGTTACTACTTGTTCAGTAGAAAGAACTTTTAGTACACTGCGTAGAGTAAAAACTTGGACTAGAAATAGTATTGGCGATAATCGCCTTAATGGATTATGCATGATAGCTCTACATAAAGAGTTTGTCAAATTGGAATTAATAGATGAAATTATAAATTAGTTTGGTCTACTACCACGTAGAATGGAACTATTATTCAAAGATTGAATAGTTAGTATTTATTTGTTAGGTGCCTAATATTTGTATATTATTTTTTTCTTAGGATGTTTCTTTTTTTTAATCTCATCAAAGGGTATATTATATAGTTATGTTTAAATATTAAGTTTTAATTTTAATTTTATGTTATTATTTATATTTTATACAGTATTATAAATACAGTTATACAGTTTTATAAATTTTAATAATACATTTAAATCAATTTTGTGTTTTTCTAAAATAATATTATAATAATGTTATGTTTGTTTTTAGGTAAAAAAAAAATGAAGTCTTTTCCAAACGGTTTGGTAGTTCTTTCTTTATTTTACAGAAGGTATACAAATGTAATTATATAGGTACCTAAGTAACCTAAAATTATCAAATCAATGGTTATATTTGAATTGTTAAAAAAATCCATTTGTTAATTTAAAATTATACATTAGTTAATCAAAACTAATGATGTAAGATTAAGTACTAACTATCTACACATAAATAATAATTTAATATTTACGTTCCCTACCAACATGAGAGAAAACATTTCACAAAAAGTAGGTATTTATCACAAATTAGATAATGAACCAAAAATTAAAATATTTTGCCCCCCCCCCCCACCCATTGAAAAATTTCTGCGGACGCCCTTGCACACTACATTCAAAATGTTTAAATTACTTCAATTTGTTTTTAAAATAATAAATAATAGATCAGTATTTATCACTGGTCACAACTTTTTTGTTTTGTTTTTAACTTAATATAATTTGAACAATAAACCATAAACTTATTATATAGAACTTAAAAAGTTACAAATAAATTATTAAAAAAAGAAAATATTAAAAATATATTTTTACAAAATGTTTATTCAACTTGACGTATGAAAATGTTTTATACATTAGATGGTACGCTCTTACTTCAGTGACATATTTTGTAACAAAAACATTTTTGTTATAAACAAATAAGGACACTTAATGGGTATTAATTGTATAAATATACAATAAAGAACAACATTTGGAGGAAATTTAATAAAGGTTCACCTTAATATACTAGGATGATCATCACCATTCAAGTCTATATCCATTGCTTCTTCTTCATCGGATGTACTTTGATCTTCACTGTTAGATTCATTGTATGTTAATAAAGCTTCTTCATCAGTTGTTCTTTTGTCTTCATCATCCGAGTCGTTGTATACCAAAAGAGCATCTTGCTCTTTTTCTTTATCTCGTTTATCAAAGTTTAAACTATCAACTACAGCTTTTAGTTTAAACTCTAATAATCCAAGTTGTTCAAAATTGTTTAATCTTGTACTCAATACATTTTCTAACGGCAGAAACGTTTCTAAAACATCTGGATTAGCTAATAACAGGGATGAGTGTATACGTAATACAGCAGACAACCATTTAGCACTTACAGAACTTACCAGTGTTCTGTCTTGTGATAGACGGATTAACTTACGTACAAGCATGATGATGGATTGTAGTGGTAAGCGTGAAACAGTATTATCAATTGTGCGTTCATCTTTAACAAATAAAGCAGACTCTAAAAGACTTTTATCATTGCTACGAAGACCTTGTATTAACAAATGAACAATACTTTCACCTTTGGTTTGAACAGTGTTTTCAATTTCTTCTGACATATTTTGTAGTCTTGTTTCAAGTGGTAAATTTGATGATCTACTATTTTTCAGTTCAATACATTTAGAGTCAGTTATATTTGGATTAATAATATGGTTCACTACAACTGATTTAGATTTTCTTGGGTCTTGTCTTGCAATAAATGTACATTTGTTTAATTTTTGTAATTTAATATTTTCAAATGCCAAAAATGGCCTAGTGCCATAGGCTACATATACTGCAGAATCATAAATTTTACTACATATTATGGGCATTTGAATAGTTTCTTCATCTTTAATATTATCAACAGCTATTTGAAGGGTTCCGTGAGGTTTAAGTGGATGTGCAACACAACCATTAAGTATATGTTCAAACACATGCAATGTACCACTTTCTGTTGTTACTGTCACTGTGATGTTATTACGCATATTGTGTACATACACAGAAGAAATATTATCTTCTGCGACTAATGAAGCTAATGGGTCTGGTTTAAGGTCACTAAGAGACCATATATTAATAAAACGGTCTCTAGCAGAACTCAACAAATAACATTTGTCAGCTTCTATAATGTGTAACGAATGAATTTCATTCTTATGACCAGTGAACTTATGAACCAACTCTCCAGAAGGAAAATTCCATAATTTAATTTCTCTGGATGCTGTCAACATCTTTCCATCAGGTAATACAGCTACTGCACACATTTTACCGACTTTCATTTTTGCTTCTAATTTATTAGTCTTCAAGTCAAACTTAACAACATAACCATCATCTGAGCCAATGTATAAATGTTGCCTCAAACGATAAATGCTCTTGATAGCTTTTGATTGAACATTGACTTTTGATTGGATACTTCCACTGGCCACATTATAAAACTCTACGTAACCCTTTTGTGTGCCTATACAAAGTATGTCAGTATTATCTGTTTGGACCCAAGTAATACAGGTGACAGAAGTGTTAAGATGTCCACTTGGCGAATACGTGTGTCGTAAATCACCAGCACTCGTATCCCAAACGTTAACCTTACCGTTAACACCAATTTCAGCATAATATCTTCCAGATTCTGAAAAACCACCGATGATCTCCCTCATGATGATAAAGTTAAACAAAAAATTTCAAATTTCAATAACTATTAATTAGTAATTACATTTACATACTTCACAAAAATGTTTTTAAAAATGTGTTTGTTTTTAATGGGTTTGTTACATAACCTAAAAATGAAATGTTATCATGGATAAAAGAAATGATTGCTTTTGTGCATGAACATAGTATCAATAGTATTATCACAGAATAGATGAAATTCCATTCTCTTTGGTATTATTGTAATTAATCATTATTCATTAATCGTAATTCGTGAGCTGAATAGTACGGAAGCGTAGACGCGTAGTAGTGAATTTGTAAAAAATATTTTTTCTATGTGGCACTACTACGCTTCCGTAGAATAGTGTGCTGTTGGTTTTGATCACGGCTATTAATAGATGATATACTAAAGATATATCACGGACTAAGATAGTATGGACTGGTATCGAAATGGTTGGGGGATATATAACTTTTAATTTGTGTTGAAAGCTATGATAATTAAAAAAAAAAAAACAATATATTATAATTAACAATAATAGTATAATAATAATATATTATTTGACCAATGACCGTGACGACTAACGACTAATGTATTTGTAAAGTATATTTTGTGATATTTTTGCTATTAAACTAGGTAATTTATTTACTATTATTAATTCAGCGTCTCTAGGATAAATTAATTTTTCTAGCTAATTTTATAATTTAATTTTGTTAGAAAATAAAATGTTATCTTATAATCCGCATAATTAAACTGTTTTACATTTTAATTTTGACCAAGTATAATGCATAATAACCATAGACCTATTAACTAGTTCATAGACCTATGTAATATGGTAATGACATTTTAAAACGTTTGTGTTTATTATTAAAAATAGTTTTTTACATTTTCAAATTTGGATATTTTGACCAGTTACCAGTATTATGGTATACTGGTATAGAGGCGTTTTTTCTTATCACTTATTAGTAAGGATTTGATAATACAAACGAATGCAACTTTGATCTAATAAATCATTTTTTTAAATATTGTTCCACAGTGTAATGGTATACATTTATTATTTATAATAACAATTATTGACAACAATAGTCAATAACGAATATATTTTTGTAATAATGTCTAATGTAGACATAGTGGATATAGTGAATAGTGATGTCATTTGTTGACTCTGTTTTCTAAGTTCTAATAGTAGACGGTGGTATTGTACTCAGTAGTATTCGATTCATTATTATGATTATTTTGTTTTGTACCTCTTAGATAATATTATTTTTTTTTTCAAACCATTTTAATAGTTTCTCGTTGTATAAGTGTGAACTGTAAGTTCTCTGCACATTAAGTTTTTGTTTGGTGTCAGTATTATTTTGGTTTTAAATTTTTTACACCACAACACTTTCTCTTTGCTCCGTCAATTATACAAATTTTAAAAATATCCTCTTTGTAACTACCTATTCTAGAAATGGCAGACTTATCCTATATACTACCTGTGCTGTTACTACTGACTGCCACATTGACTCACTTTTGCTTGCATAGAGTTGATGAAGGGCATGTGGCTGTCTACTATAGGGTAAAGATGTCTTAGTGATTTAATTACTTTTTAAAATTTAATTTTACTCACTAAATTTGTGTGTGCTGTGTGTTTTTGATGTAGGGTGGAGCATTATTATCCCAAATTAGTTATCCTGGTTACCACATCATGATGCCCTTCCTAACAACTTTTCGGTCTGTACAAGTAAGTATTTAGTACCATTAATGTTTCAGATGAAATAAAAATCATAAAAAGATGTTATAATATATTAATATTTGTTCCTTTATATTTTCAGGTTACACTTCAAACAGATGAAGTAAAAAATGTTCCTTGTGGTACAAGTGGTGGTGTAATGATTTATTTTGATAGAATTGAAGTTGTCAATATTCTAAATGCTTCTAGTGGTGAAATACAACTTTATATTTATTATATGTTATGAATTATGATTATAGCCCATAGGACAGAATCAGTTGGGTCCTTTTCTAGTATGACTATAGAAAAATTGAATCCATTGAATTAGATTGTAGTGAATATAATTAAAAAACATATTTGCTAAAATGGTTTAAATATTATGAGGAATCAAATTTCATAAACAGATTCATAATATATTTTTTATGTTACTGTAAAAACTCACCTAAACTGCAAAATCATAATATAATCTTCAGGCAAATGTATTCAATTTGATAGTAAATATAAAATTAGAAATAACATATAGTGAAGAAAATGTATGTTTTTGTGTGGCAAATCAGGAATTTAGGGTTCAGGATGAGCTTACTGAGCATTAATAAAGTCATACATAGAATAACTTATTTGTAAACTCTAAAGCCTAACTATTATTTGGGTGGGCCATTCAACAGCATTACATCATCAATTTTTTATTATGATTTACTGGCATTCATAACTAATAGCGTCACTTAAATCTATAACATGATATGGTATGGTAACTATACCACACTGGCGTCAATGTAACTTCAAAATGTTAATGCATATTATTCCAATATTTTTAAAATAATTAAATTTTAATAACTAGGGGTGATGTTAGATATTTTAAGAAACACAATCAATTTTAACTATTTATTAAAAGATAACAATGTTTAAACAAATATAAACTTATTAAAATCAGTATTGAGATTATTATTTTTTATTATTCTTTTCTAGTTTTTGATATTGTTAAGAATTATACTGCAGATTACGACAAAACATTGATATTTAATAAAGTACACCATGAACTTAATCAGTTCTGCAGTGTTCATAATTTACATGAAGTAAATGTTGATTTATATTATTTACTTAGATACTATGAAATAATACTTAAGATCACGATACATTTTTATTTTGATAGGTGTACATAGATCTATTTGATCAAATCGATGAAAATCTTAAAGTGGCATTACAAAAAGATTTAACAGAAATGGCTCCTGGACTCAAAGTACATGCTGTACGTGTTACTAAACCTAAAATACCAGAGACAATACGCAAAAATTATGAAATCATGTAATGAAAAAAACTCCATACAATTTTTAATAACTCTTAAGTAATGTATAATAATTGTTTGTTCCAGGGAAGCAGAAAAAACTAAACTGCTCATTGCTGAACAAAGACAAAAAGTTGTTGAAAAAGAAGCAGAAACGGAACGTAAACGTGCTATTATAGAAGCTGAAAAACAAGCACAAGTATCAAAAATTGAATTTGAACAGAAAATTATGGAAAAAGAATCTATTAAACAGATATCTGTAATAGAAGGTATAAATATCTAAACAATTGTTTTGAAGGTATTCTAATATGTATGTATTTATATGACAATTTAGATACAATTCATTTGGATAAAGAAAAGAGTGCAGCAGATGCCGAATTTTACCGTATTAAAATGCAAGCCGATTCTAATAAGTTATTACTAACTAAAGAATATTTAGAAATGAAACGCATTGAATCATTAGGAAATAATACAAAACTTTATTATGGACCAGATCTCCCCAAAATTTTCATGCAGCAATATAATCCGTTATAAAAAATATTAATTCAAGTTGAACGGAATTTTTGATATATAAATATTAAATTGTAAGAACTAAAAATATATCTCAAAAGTTCAGCTAGTGTTACATTGTTACTAGTCAATTTCCTGTTTAAAATAGTTTCTTATTTAAATAAATTAGTCATCTAATTTAATGAAAAGTAAATAAACCAAATGTTTAATTATTAAGACTTGCATGTAATATTATGTATATAGTATATGTTTATAATTTATATACATAAAAAATATATATTTTTAGTTTTTAACTATTATAGACTTGAAAATAGAATATCACTTTCAAAGTCGTATAAAATTTACATTGGCTAATTTCTTCATGTATTAAAATCACAAGAATTAAATGTTACTTAAAATTAAAAATTTAAAACCACTTATATTGCATAACTTTAAAATTGTATAATAAACAATTGCAAGTTTTTGATTTATTTTATTATATTGTGTAATCTTTAATTCATTGTTTTGGCAAATTATGAATATTTCTGTTCGGTAGCAAGCTGAGAAACTGTACAATTACATAATATGTAACATATTAAAACATTGATTTTTGGAAAAAATTTTCTGAATTAAGTAATTTAACTATAAGTAACTAAGATAACAAATGTATATATCTACGAAAAAATAGTATAAGCGATTGGTAATTAAATTTAAAAGCAACGACAGATAATTTTACTGGAAACGTTGCTTCTGATCTGGAATCAATTACGAAATATGGAAAATAAAAAATAATAAATCAAAGATTTTAATTTACATTTGTAAGAACCACCCTAATCTATAGTGCTTATAAATGTAAACGCATGTATTTTGTATGAATTAATAACAATTATTACATAATCAATGTTTAAACTTTATTATAAAAATTAAATCATAGTAAATACTAAATTTACAATTTAGGTAATCTAGCATATAAGCCAGATAAGATATTGTATATTTATTTTAAAAATGTGTAGAGGTACCCACTTTTTATTAAAAATATCAGCTGGTAAAATTACATAAGAACAAACGGATGTATTATCATATAACAGAGCAAAATTAAAATACTTTTCACACATTGAATAATATCATGTATTATATTTTTTAGAATGAAGATGAAATTGCACGGGGTTAAACAGTTTAATAATTAATAGTCTTTTATAGTATTGACATCTTTCCAGGCAAAAAAAAAAACTAACAAAAATTGAATAATAGAATGGATGTAATAGTGAATACATTAATGATATTTAAATGGAATGAGTAATCTAGGATTCGAGAAATTGTTAGGTTTGTTATATTTTTATAGAACGTATACAAGAGCAACAAATGTATACAGTAAAATATCTTTAAAATTACATTCAACTAAAAATTAAATCCTTTTAATAAATGAATAACTAAATTAAAGTGCAAAGAAATTAAGTCACTTTAATAAAAATTAATATAGAACAATTTAGGGCTCATATTCCTCTACCCGCTGTTCAAAACATAAAACAAAGAGCACAGACAAAGGAATGTTGTGTGCTATAATTAACTGCCAGATATTTGTGACAGTTTAATATTTGCGTGACATGCCACTCATTTTGTAACTGTCAAATCGACTATCACTGTAGTTTGTTGACATGTTTAACCCTATGTTTGGTATAACTTGGTGGTTATTGCTGTACAAAGCGTTACTACTAGAACTACGTCCACTTATTGGCATAGATGAAGGATTGCTTGGTGTGCTGTTCCACCTACAACAACAAATACAATTGTTATATGGGAATGATCTAAATCATTAGTTGAAAAATTAAAAACATACTTCTCGGGTAGTGGTTGACTTGGACGTTGCCAAATACTTGATTCCACATCTCGAAAAGTATTATGTGACCACGGATCTGGTCTCGAACTCATTTCCATAGTATTGGTTCCAGAGCTTGAGCCAACTGTGCCATAAGAATTCTTTACTGCGGCTGATGACCAGCTATTACTTTCACTATTGCGTGACATTCCATAGGCTGAAATTAAGTGTCATTGTGATACAGCAATAAATAAGCATCTATTAATTGTTTTGAAGACTTACAACTTTTGTTTGAATCATATGGCACATGAGCATGTCTGCTACTACTTCCACCACTTGAATCTTTCCTACGAGATTCATCTCTTCGATCTGATCGATCATCACGACTTCTGTAATGATGATCTGTTGCTAGTTGAGCACCATACCTAAACGATCAATAATAATAAATATTTATAATAAGTAATTAAATCCCTGAGAACATTTTAAAAAGGTTTTCATTATTTAAATTATAATAATTGTTTCATAAACCTGTACAAACATAAACGAATACCAAAATAATTGTTTAGCTGTCAATAGTCGAATATTAATGTACAAAGTTCAAAAATACTATAAACATTATACCAGTTTATAATAATATAAAAGAACTTTGATTTAACAAAACGAGAAAAATGGAAAATAATTTATATTTGTTAAAAGCTGTATCATTGCCTGTACAAACCAAGATAATTATGATTGAAATATCTAGCTGTCAAATGGCTGAATCTTTCTTTACAAAATTCTTATAAACTGTAATTAAAACATATCACAGTAATGAAAATAAGAATTTTAAAATAAATCTATTTTCTTAAGTTTATCTACAATAGTAAACAAATTTAATAATACCAGATGTTCACAGTAGAGTCTTTGGGTCTTGATGCAGGTGGTGGAGGAGGGGGTGGTGATGGGTGTGATGACCTCATACGACGGGATTCTGAAGAATGGTGTTCATAGCGATGTCTAGATGATGTTATGTTGGGAGGTGGAGGTGCTTGGTTCATATAATCAGTACTAGGCTGAATACGAGAACTACGAATTGGTTCTTTTCTGTAAGGAAATAAATTGAAAATAAACAATAGTGATCAATTGATAACTATGTGAGAAAATTAAATATTTTACATTTAAAAAATATGAACCATGTACCTTTCTTCATATCGAGATGAATTTGATGAAGAATGTCTTTTACTAGGAAGTGGTGGAGATGGGGGCATAGCACGCTTTAGTATTGCTTGGCGTTTTGTTTCCTCTAACTTCTCCTGTGCTCTACGTAACTCTTCCTTTTCTCTTTGTAATCTTTCTCGTTCTAAACGTTGATTTTCACGCTCTAAACGCAATAGTTCAGATTTTTCCTTTTCAATTCGTTCACGCTCAATTCGAAGTTTTTGTCTTTCTCTAAATAAATAAAAATAAAAAAGGTGGGTAAGTGGATGTTGCTCTGCTGTACAGTAGGTTACAAGTGGGTCACTGTATAAGAAAAACGATTCTGAGCGGAGACGGTTTGTCAGTCTAGATATTAGACATACCTATTATAGGTATACTTATTTATAGTATTAAAAAAAAATTGATCTATAATAGGTATCAATAATAAATTCCAAATTAATCATATCACAATATCTATTAGGTAACGCGTTATACATCAACAACAAACCGTGATACTATCATAGATATATAATAGTATACTTTAGAAGTTTCAAGTACCCACAAATAATATTATACAATCACAATAAAATAACTAAAATAGTTATTCCAGGTTTTTTAATATGTAATTTCGTCCAAATTTGAACTTAAAATGACTATAAAAATAAACTGTGCTAATGCATTTCTTAGAATTTTTGGTAACAGAGTTAAATATAAAAGTAGAACATTTTATAATTTTTTAACTACAAAATAATTATTCAATTTTAAATTTGGCCCAATAGATAAAACTTTATTGATATTTATAGAAAAAAAAACTAAAAAAATTGAAAACTTACAATGTCCGTAAACAGCTCAATAAGTCAAATTATTTTCAACATTTTATCGCATATAGAAAATGCTAATATAAACATTCAGTGAAATTTTCAAGTTTCTACAGTCACTCGTTTTTTAATTACAACAAAATAAGATAATCGTTACGTAAGAAATCGAGTGAATATCAAATATTGTAAAAATATGAATTTCAAAAACTCATAAAAAATTTAATTTGAGTTTCTTAGACATTTTTTTTTTTGATAAAAGTAGATTATCCTATAAAGAATCTTGTATTACATTTTAAAATCTTAGTTCTAAAAAGAAACATTTTTACGAATTATTAACTCAAAATAATTAGGTAATTTTTGTGATTTTTACATATTTTGTCAATTTTTGAACTTTAAATGCTAAGTAAAAAAAACTGCGACTAAGGATTTTTAATATTTTTCAAATGTCATTGTAACAATATAGTAGGAGCCTTGAATTAAATTTTCAAGTATTTTTACTCAACAAATAATGTTTTATTGACATTCATAGAAAAAAAAACTAATTAAATTGGAAACTGAAATTGTCCGTAAACAGCTCAAAACAAATCAAAATATTTTGAAAATTTTATCATGTATAGAAAATGAAAATATAAAAAACCAATGAAAATTGTATGTATCTACAGTCATTCGTTTTAAAGTTACACCAAAAACCAAAATCAATTTTCTCGAAAACAGATTTTGCGTAAAATTCCCGTTTTTCCTTAATTTTTCTTTTGTTTTTCACGGTGCTTTTGAAAACTATTGGAAAAATTTTACTTTTGACCCCCAAAGTACCAACTAGATTCACTTTCCTATCAGAAAATGTACTGTTGAAGAAATCCAAGCACTTTTACTGTCCTAAAGGTGATGACAGACACAAAAAAAATTAAAATTAAAAAAAAAAAAAAAACTCATCATGTAAATCATACATTTATCGTTCCACTCAGAATCTGAAAATTATAAGAACATTGGTTAACATTTTTATTTTTGTGTTTAAAATACTAACCTTTCTAGGCGAATTGCTTCTTCTTTGTGTTTTCTTTCAATTTCTAATTGGCGTTCTTTTTCTATGCGTCTCTTACGTTCTTCTTCCCTCATCGCTCTCTCATGTTCTTTTTGTTTTAGCCTTTCACGTTCAGTCTAATAAAATAGATAATATATTAAGAAGATTAAACAGTTTATTTATTAGTTTATAACTATATAAATTATAAAATAATAATTTTTTACAAATAAAAATTTTTTTAGCTACCACAAACTAAATAAAAACAAAAAGTGCATCATTAATGGATTAACACGTTTTGTTTCAATTTTTTTTATTGTAATTATTATATTTAAAAAAATAATTATTTAGAATAAAAAATTAGCTAACTTTCATTTTAGTTAAGTTTAATATCTCCTGCTGTTTTCTTTTTTCTCTTTCTAAATGTTCTCTTTCTCGTTCTAATTCTCTGATTCTTTCTTTATCACGTTCATTGCTTTTACTTTTTACGCTCCTGTCTTTTCTATGTTCATCACTTTCAATCACAATTTTAGAACGTTTTAAATCTTGATTTTGATCTTTTGATGCTATATAAATAGTAAAAATATTATCCAGATTAATTGAAACAAAAACATGAAATGAATAAATCAAGAATACTAACCACGCTTAATAGTTGTCAAGTCTGGTTCTTTAACATCATTAATTGTAATTTCAGGTCTCTTTTATCTTTTTTCTTCCCGCTTATCTTTCTTTTCCTCATTGTTTTTAGTTTTTTGATCATTTTCAGAATTTTCATTTACTTTAAATGAATCAGAACTTTTTGCAGTCACTTGATAACCATTGTCACGTTTAGCCTAAATGATAATCAATGATTTTTTTTTATATTAAACTGTAATATTTAATTAGGAAATAAATTGTAAATACAAACTCGTTCAACACTAATAACACGTCCATGAAGTTCAGTCTTGTGTAAATTTTCAATACTACGATTAGCATCTTCTGCTGAGGATAGTGTAACAAAACCATAACAACGAGCTCCTGGAGTTTTGGCATTTGTCACAACTTTTGCGCCGACAACCTAAAATTAAAATTATTGTGAAATATGCAATCAAAATAATTGAACTAATTAAATGATGGAACAACAATCAAACAACACATTTTATTAAAGTGAGATCTAGTTTAATAGACACTTGTATTTAACAGATACCTCTTTCAGCGGGTAAAATAATGTGTTAACTGTTTTACATATTTAAATTGGACTCTGTCTATTAGGGACATGAACAGTACCAGTTCTTAGTGGTATTTAGAGGTTACACTATATAATATGATAAAAGGGATGTCCGTGAATAGGTTCTACTGTATTTAAAATATTATATAATATGTAAGATACCATGTTAAAGAATGAATTTTAGTTTCATAATTATATGAATTTAATTTATAATTAATTATAAAATATAAATTAGAAATCTTTTGAGCATCCAAAATATTAATTAGGATTTCTGAAAAGTTGATACAAAAGTTTATTCAACAAATTCTCTAAACTAGTTATTTTATAGAATGAAAAATTTAATGAATAAAAAACAAGCACAAACACATTAAATTAAAAAAAATTGCATGTACTAAATCTAGTGAATAATTGTAACATCCAGTCAAAAACTGATTGATTAGTAAAATATAAATAAGAGAACAATGGATAGTATTAATATGGAGAACATATAAATAGAAACAAAACACTATAATTTGTTTTAGAGCATAGTTCACAAATTAAAATTGATTTTTTAAGTAATATTTTAACAATCAAGTTTCATAACAATTCAATCAATACATATTTTAAAACACTCATAGCATGTTTGATTAAACAGTTTTCATAGATCTATGATTTATAAAATTTAAGTAAACTGGATTAAACATATAGCTATCTAGGTAATAATTATTAAAATATCAGTCATCAGTAATATTACCTTTCCATATTTTGAAAAAAGTTGTTTTAAATCAGTAGCCTTAGTAATTGATGACAAGCCACTAACCCAAATATTGCGTACAAAGGACGAATTGTTTTTCTTTGCTAAAACACATTTTAAAAAGTGAATTACAAGGTGATATTAAATTGGAATAATTGTTCAGGACACTCAAGTATCTATAGTTTAAAAAGCTATAATAAATCATGATATAAATCATAACCATACACACGTTAAGCGCAATTTCAGAATACATATTATATTTATTTATTTTGTTCATAAGAAGTTGAACTACTTTTTGTATATTTTATATTGCATTTTACAAATAGATTTCAAATGTGGTTCTTTATAATTCATAAAAGTGTACCTACCTAATACAAGTATGTACTTAACCATAAATATATTGTAAATACAGTCAAATTTCCTTGTAACAATTTTTAAAGGATCTATACTTTATTCCAAATAAGTTTGGAAAAAAATCACCACAAAATTGTGTGGCAGCTCAGTTTCATTGGCCGATTACTGGTCAATCACAGCGGCTCTACCATTCAGAGGCTGCGCAGTTTTTCCATACTTATTTGTAATAGTTTATAGAATCAGATTGTTATAACCTAACTCATACGTATATCTTGATTTATAAGAAATGTATAAATTGATTTATTTTACATATTATATTGTATTGTCTTTTGTATAAAAAAATTGTTAATAAAAGAATATGTAAAACAAACAGTCATACATTTTTTTTAAAATCTTAAAAGAATAATATTTGATTTTTAAAACAACTAAGATTATAAAAACTTACATGTGTCATTTGATATTTGTTGAGCCATTGAACTATTACTGAAAATATTAAATACAAAAATGTGTTTAAAAATGTTTATAAAATTATTTATTTACAATTTTGGTTAACAAACAAAATATATTTTTTTCACACACAAAAAGTAGGTATTTCAAATTATTACTTTCCAGTTTTTACTTTGACAACAATTATTTATTAATATATTTTACCAATTATAATAATATATATATAAATAGACATAATATATTTTCTATGCCTAAGTCACATTGCATTTAACTATCAAATCGTTGTCATCATCATGAAAAATTAATAGTATTTTAAAAACTATTTACAGTTTTTTATTCTTAGTTATAAGAAATATATTCAATACTCAAGTCATTTGAATAAATAACATTATGTTTGATTTTGGGATACGCACTTTTGAACATGTATCTGAATATTATCTGTACATAGATAGCACATATTAATTAAAATTGGCATTTCTTCTATGTGCCAAAGTTGTCCGATATTGATGACTTACCATTGTCTTAGTATAAAACCAAATTTTAATTCATCTCTAATTGATTTTTATTAACTGTCATCAGACAGTATTATCTTGAAAATCTCTATTTTAATACAATATGTGTATTGCACAATTGTTTCAATAACCAATATTATCTTTGCTTCACATATAAACAATGTATATTTTGATATTAATAAGTATGTTAAATACAATATCCGTATTTTTTTTATCAACAACATTAATTTTAAGTTGATATTTCTTTCAGTAATATATCTATTACTTCAAATTCTTTATCTTATACTTATTGATTTGTTTTCTTAATGTCCACATTGGAAAATTAAAAATCTCTTTACACATATTATACTTGTAGTTATACTATGTAAATTTACATTAATAATTGACTTCTCTCTTCAGGAAATATCCCATCTATATTTGAAATTACCATCTTTATTCATCAGCACTATTTATTTCAATAAATAGTTTAGTGAATATTAACTTCAATGCTGTATTGTACATTAGGTATAGGTATTAAATATTTGAGTTATATTCAATATGTATTTATATAAACCTTTGTATATAAATTCATATTGTATATCAAGTGATTTTGATACAGACTCTAAACTAAGATTCTAAAATGTTTGATCAAAAAGCAATGACTCACTCATTTCCAAGTGACTTTTAAGTTAACAAATCTCGACTAAATTGCTCTAAAATTATAAATTATTTTGAATTTACCACTCCTTGAATTAAAAGAAATCTATGTACCAATTTTCTATCTGAGTGATTTTTTCATGAATGATATGAATAAAGCAATTTTTTTTTTTTTTTTGAAACAAACACATGTGCTGTGAATTCTCATTAATATTAAGCATGGTATTGTGAAATCAAAATAGTTTTTTTTATTGTAAAATATAAAATTAGGTAATTTGGTTATGCAATTGATTTTATTTAGTGTGAGCGTAGTCTGTCTTTTATAATTAATTTATAAAATAATTTGCTTTGTTATGAAAGAAAAAATAGTGTAATTAAGAACTTAAAATTAAAAAAAAATGTATATCTCAATATATTGAGATGAAAAAATTATCCAGTAAAAGAAAATAATTAAATTTAAAATAAATAGTATAAATATTTGGAAAAGAATATTAATAAAATCTAATGAACTACTTAAGAGGACGTGATACCCACATGTGTTGTCTCCGTCTTACAAGTGCGTAACATACCAAATTTTATGCTCAGCAGAACACGTGTAGCTCCGTTAATTTAAAAACTAGAGTGAATTGACCTCTTATAAAATC
>NC_042495.1:53191325-53202027 GCF_005508785.2 Acyrthosiphon pisum
AGATTTTATAAGAGGTCAATTCACTCTAGTTTTTAAATTAACGGAGCTACACGTGTTCTGCTGAGCGTAAAATTTGGTATGTTACGCACTTGTAAGACGGAGACAACACATGCGGGTATCACGTCCTCTTAAGCGGATGTCTGCACTTTTACTTTATCTCTCTGACTCATGCTCAATATAGACAAAATGCATTCACAAAATTTGTTAAATAATTTTTTTGTTTTGGTATTAAACTATCTAATGAGGATGTCAGTGAATAATTTGTTTTCTCTCTCTGGCTTATGCGCAACATAGCAAATTTACATTTATCAAAATCAACCCTGTTGTTACTTTTAATATTAGAGTGAATTCACCTTTATCAAATTTTAAGTTAAGAACATTGTCTGTGTCAATATGTTGAGTATTTTATGATAATTTTTATTTTTATGTAAGTTATGAACCTATAAATTATTACAATTCAAAAATGCTCACAACTCCATAACATTTCTAAAAAGCTGACATAGTGACACAGGCAGTATCCTTTATTTAAATGTTGATAATAGATGAATTCACTCTAATATTAAAAGTAACAACACAGGGTTGGATCTGCTAAATGTAAATTTGCCATGTGCGCGTGTGAGTCAGAGATAGAAAACAAATGGTGAGCTGACATCATATTAAGAGTATTATTTTCCCGTGCAACAATTATAGAGAAAAATATTTTTGTGGGAATGACCTATCGATATGCTTAAATAATGTCCCAAAACAATTTAATAACCATTTAAATTTACAAAATGTTTTTTTGATTTTATAAGTCAATTAAGAATAAAATATAAAACAATATTAACCTCTAAAATGTTTGTAATAAATGATGTTACCCTAAGAATAATAAAAAAAAACTATTTTATATGAATGAGTTTTCTGTTATGCATGAATCTAAGAGTAAAAATAAATATTGCGCTGATATTCTCTTAATAATAAAACATTAAATTATTGTATAATATAAAAGATATAAATACAATATTCTCGAACTAACTAGTTTCAAAGTACCTAATAAAATTAGATAAAAATTTGGTAAAATAGATTCACCATAATAAATTAATTTATACCTATTATTTAATTTATTTTTTAATTGATAAATTATTAGCCTAAAATTACAAATATGATTTCATAATGTTCTATATCTATACTCTATCCAGTGAGAGAACACACCGCACATTGACTAAAACTTGTTCCCTCACGCAACACCCTGCCATTGGAGAACTGGTTCTGATAGCATGGTGACACAGGGGGATGCGCAGAACCGGCACGTTTTCTCGCTGAACAAAGTATATGTTAATATAAATTAATGTTTCTTTGTTTCTCTGTGCTTTATAGACTTAAAACTACTAGGCCGTTTTCAATGAAATTGAGACTAGGGGAGGGTTTGTACCTAACATAACACATAAAGATGCTATAGCTCACACTTGAATTTTGTTTCAGCTTACAAAAGTTGAATTTTTTTTTTATTTATATTTTATCATTTAGCCTCATAAAGCCATTCTATATAAATGCAAAATTGAGTAACAGCAAAGCAATGAGTATGGTTGAGGTTTCTATACTAAAAAAAATGTTGACAAAAATGATTGAGAATATTACAGAGGCAAACATATATAATAAATAGATTGTTATATAATACAGATATTATTAATCAAGTTATGTAACTAAATTTAATGAAGTATAATATGCAAATCCACAGATTTTTAACTAATTGGCAACAGTGCAATCGTGCAATGGTATTAGAATAGAATCCACGAGTAACAGCTATTAAATATAAACTTTAAAGATTTGCTTTTTTAACAATGTGATATTTACATTGGCTTATAAGAGTTTATTGAATCTATCTCCACTTTTTGGAATTAACATCAAAAATATGGTCAGTATTAAAAAGTGGAAATCATAATAATTTATTGTGTTAATATTTATCAGAAGCAAAATAGAAAACGATATTTATTATAAATTAATTTTAGCCAGGAAAAAGTTGGGTAATGCAGCTAGTAATTAATAAACTACTATTTTTATCCATCTAAATAATAATAAATAATTTTAAATTTAAAATAAAATCATAAAAAATGACTACATTTTTAACATTATTAGTTAAAAATAAATTAAATATAAAGTCTAAAATAAAGCTTCCATAAGAAATAGAATTCTTATGAAATACTTAATTGATTTCACAATACTTAAATAACTTAACTCAAATAAAATCTATTTAAAATTGCCTAGCATTTGAAAGATTGGTACATAATTTTGTTTTAATTAATTAATAATAAATATATATTTCCACACAATTTTTAACCCAAAATAACTAAAATTCACGTAAAGTAGAAACTTATAATATCCATTAATACTAACATGCATGTTGGTATATGCTAGTTATTATTGCTATACATTTTTCATGTATAGAAAACATATTCATCCATTTTCAGTAACTAAAATGGGGTATTTGATCAAAATTAGTTGTACTAAAAAAGGTATGAAAATAACGGTTTTTTAAACTTTTAATTGACAGTCATGTATCAGATCCTTGGCGCAATATTCCGATGAAGGAATAAAAAATCAGTTGTCGAGACAGTGTTCAAAACAAACCTCTGCTTATTGCCTGCTTCCACTTTATCTTTAACTTGTTTCTCCACTTCTTTCTTCTCATCTTTGGGCACACTGACATTGATGATGGGTTTTGCATTGCTGGTGTCCTTGTCCTCTTTGCGGGTGCTCCGTGGTTTATCCCCAACAGATAAACGCTTCTCAGTTGCACTGCGGCGGCTTTTTACCAATCCAGTTGTTGATCTGCTACTAGCAGTAACTAGATGGCAAGATTCACGCTGTTTGATTGTTGAAGTTACTTCTTTGGTATGGTTCTCGATCACTTCGTCTATATTGCGTCACACAAATTAAATATACATAAACACAAAATACCCATGATAGCAATAACTAACATATAATTAGCATAATTTGAACCTATACTAAAATATGTTTAAAAAATTAATAACAAATGTTAAATAATTATATGAAACTAGACAATAATAATAGGAATATTATAAAACAATATGAAGGGCATTAGGGCATAGATTTTATTTAATTAATAAAATATATATAATATTGATTTCAAATTATCTTTGCTAAGAAAAATGTTAATAAGATTCACCCACATTTTCTGTACATTTTCTCTAAATATAATAAATTAATTTAACTAAATTTAAAATAAACGATTAACCTAGAAAATTATGTAATGCTATTAATGATTTTTTTCTTGTGGATGTAAGTATTTCTTTATTTAATAATTAGGTGTTATATTGTTTAGTTATAAATAACTTAATAATATGAAATTATAATTTAAATAAGACAATTTTTTTTTACTGAATGTTAAATATTGTGTCAATATTGTCAAACGGTCGTCCAGAATATCTGATAATTTTGGAACATTTCTTCAATGGTTTTCAAGTTTCTTTTAGTCGAAACTTTATCAAACATTTGATAAAATCAGTTATTTCTTGGTTATATACTTGTCTTCTAGTTTTCATTGTGCAGAAATTGCACTTTAGATATATAATAAACATATATATTTACTTATTCATAAATTATATAAAAAATATACAATTACTAAATTGATATAGCTAACAACTCCAATGCAAATATACATTTATACACATATACATTAGACAAAATGTATACATTACTAATATTCAATACCTTACTTGATACTCCTTAAAAAACAACGCAAACAACAATACTTTGCATATTTATAGCTTTTAACGATAGATTTGAAAAATTATAAATTTTTAGTAGTTAAATTTATTATTACCCTCTTTTTCAATGTTTGTATCTTCCTGAAAAAAGAAAAAACCACTGGTGAGATTATAAATTGACACACAATAATAATATATAAATATAACTAAAAAATCTAAAAAATAATATAATTTAAATCATGTAATAATGTGATTTATAAAGCGGTAAAAAATAAACAACTATACATTTTAGGTAATGACCAATTTTGTTATGACAATATTGAATAATATAGAGAATAAATTCCAGATTAGTTTACTTTTAAAACATATTTTTATGTAGAAACTTAGGTGGATCACCATTACTATTTTATTTTTGTTAATAAGTAAAGAAGAATTTTAATAATCATAAATAAACAGTAAACACCTCAAATAAAATACATTTTTATTACTATTATAATGTTAAATACTTAAAAATAGTAACAATACAAAATGTATGGGCTTGATTTATAAAATTTTAATTTACCTCGTCAGCAAATAATTTAATATCATCTTCTCCAATCGTCAAGTTGATAGAATCTTCATTATTATCATCCTTGTTATATTCTTGAACAGATTTTACCTAAATTAAGTGAAAATAAAATAGTTGATGACAGATTTAATTAAATAAATTTAAGAGAACTTGCGCTGATGGGTAGTTCTAACCAATAAAAACAATATATTGTAAACATACATATATTTAGTCAAATACCTAAGTTCTCTGATAATAACAAATTTAATTTTAGATTCTGAGCGGAGCCATGAATGTATTTTTTTTTTATAATAAAAATACAATCTATGCGACAAACACAAATAGTATATGTAAGCGAGGGAATAAACACATTATTAGGGTTGCGTGGTTAAGAAATCACTGATTAGTGACACTTGGATTAGGATTGATACATTAGAGCAGCATTTTCAAAACTGTGGTTCGAGGACCCCTAGGGGTCGCATGTATAAAGGAGTCCACAAATTATTACGAGGTCCGCAAGCATTTTTGCAAACCTCTAAGGGGTTCGGAACAGGACAAGTTTGGGAAATGCCGCATTATTAATGCAGCATTAAAGAATCATAATACTTTTTTTTTATAAATCAATGTTCCAGAAAGAGAAGGAATATATTAGCCGTTATCAATCGATTTTGGTGGTTTTTTAATCTCGTAAAGAAAAGTTTATAAAATATTGCTGCTTCTTCCTCAATTATTGATCCTCAATAGCCGATTGAGGGTCTGGTTAGAGACAAAGAGCAAAGCACTTATAATCTCCTGAAGTGTGATATCTTGGAATAGATACTTGAATTTTGTTTAAATTTGATTTCTTATCAATTATAATTATAATTTTATTAGTGTTGATTAATTTTTAGTTTCCGAAATATTATTGTCAAACCACTTGCACAAAAATATGTTGGGCAATTTTAAAAATTCCTTAGCGCAAGCTCTGATACGTTATTATAATATATTAAACTTACTGTATTATGCGTTTGATTAAAACTATCACTACTCTCATTTATTTTGTCTCCATCAACTTCAGGATCCAATTCTTCATATATTTCATGATCTAATTCTTCATCTTGTATATTATCTTCCTCTTCTTTAGGATCTGGTGTAACTTCTTTTACTCTACTAATAATATTCTTATTTTTTTCTTCATCTAAACGATTGGGATTTATAGTACATTCTTCTTCTAAGACTTTACATTTAACACCAGTATCAAAACTATCTAAGTATGTAGTTTGTTTTATATCATTACATTCTGTTTTTACTATAACATTATCAGTTTGTATGGAAGTTATACTGTCTTTGTTATTTTCTTTTGTACTAGTACTAGAATCTGTTTTAATAATAGTTTTATTTTTATGAGTTGGAATTAAATCTACAATTCCAGCCTCACTTTGTTGAGCTGTATTAGTATCAATTTTCTTGGATTCTGCTTCAACAATATCAGTTATATCAGCATTACTTGCATCTAATAACAATATTTTTGAATCCTTGGAATTAGCAACAACATCATTACTATCTGCTTGTTTTGAATTTAGATCATTTTTGTTTGGTGGATTTGAAGTCATTTTTTCAATTTTTAACTGTGGCACACATGTTTCTAAAAAACAATTTTAATTTCATATGTATAACCAATATAAATTATTTTAATAATATTATACGAAGTTCATAAATATGAAATATATTAAATTTTAAGAAAAAATAGTTCTGGGTAAACTGGTAACATAAAAGTAATAATCAAAATTAATCTAAAATAAATAAAATAAAAATATTAAATTAATATTATAGTACCTATTTAACGAGAAGCATTTTTGAACTATTAAATACTAATATAATATATTAATATTACATAAGTATACCAATAATTATTTATTACTCATCAACAACAAGATCGTTTATGTTTAACTTAATATAATATAGAATATACTTAATATATAGTACTATACTATATAGTATGTACTTAATATATA
The DNA here is from genome assembly GCF_005508785.2 of Acyrthosiphon pisum. Classification (NCBI taxonomy): domain Eukaryota; kingdom Metazoa; phylum Arthropoda; class Insecta; order Hemiptera; family Aphididae; genus Acyrthosiphon; species Acyrthosiphon pisum. Next base: position 53,197,574 of record NC_042495.1, read on the forward strand.
GTATTATGGTTGATAATTTAAAATAGAGAGAATACAAAATAAAGAATACAATTGAAATAAGTATAGATATTGTAAATTAAAAATATATCATAATGTGGTTCAGATAAATGGATGAATTTTATAAGTTAAGTAATGTGGTGTCTGGGAGGGGGTGTCTTTTGTTCAAATATATATTAGGTTTTATTTTACAATTTAACACAACTTACTAGACTTTGGGCCCGGTCTTTTGCCAGCAACGTTCGTCTTAATTGTTTTTGATGGAGTAACTTTTTTTTTGTCAGAAGTAGACACTGTATTAATTTCATTTTTTTCAATAACAGGAGATAACTTTTTTTCAACAGTTGGAGACTTAGAATTCAAGGTTAACATTTTTTGAATTCAAATCTATAGCATTGAGGATCTTATTGTTACAGAAGTACCTAAAATAAAAGTAATGAGATATGTGTTAGTATTACATATTTAAATTGAATTGGTAACATGTGCAAAGGCATTACTAAAAATATAAAGGTGGGCAAGTGGATGTCGCTCTGCTGTACAGTAGGTGGGCATGTGGGTCACTGTATAATGGATGGTATTAAATTTGAATTCAATGATATAATATCATTGTATAAGAAAAACGATTCTGAGCAGAGACGGTATGTCAGTCAAGGTATTAGACATACCTATTATAGGTATACTTATCTATAGCATCTATACTTATCTATAATATCAATAATAAATTCCAAATTAATCATATCACAATATCCATTAGGTAACGCGTTATACATCAACAACAAACCGTGGTACTATCATAGATATATAATAGTATACTTTAGAAGTTTCAAGTACCCACACGTAATATTATACAATCACAACAAAATAACTAAAATAGTTATTCCAGGTTTTTTAATATGTAATTTCGTCCAAATTTGAACTTAAAATTACTATAAAAATAAACTGTGCTTATGTATTTCTTAGAATTTTTGGTAACAGAATTAAATATTTACGTGGAATCTTGTTTTAAATTTTCAATCCTTCGATATAAAAGTTGAACATTTTATAAATTTTTAACAACAAAATAATTATTCAATTTTAAATTTGGTAAATTTTGTCAAGATTTTAACTTCAAATGCTTATAAAAAAAAATTGTGCCTATGTATTTGTAATATTTTTCAACTGCTATTGTAACAATGTATCAGGAGCCCTGTATTAATTTTTTACACTTTTTGGCCCAATAGATAAAACTTTATTGATATTTATAGAAAAAAGAACTAAAAAAATTGAAAACTTACAAGATCCGTAAACAGCTCAAAAAGAGTCAAATTATTTTCAAAATTTTATCGTATATAGAAAATGCTAATATAAACATTCAGTGAAATTTTCAAGTTTCTACAGTCATTCGTTTTTTAATTACAACAAAATAAGAAAATTGTTACGTAAGAAATTGAGTAAATACCAAATGTTGTAAAAATATGAATTTCAAACGCTCATAAAAATTTAATTTGAGTTTCTTATAGACATTTTTTTTTTACAAGGAATCTTGTATTACATTTTAAAATCTTAGTTCTAAAAAGAAAAATTTTTACGAATTATAAACTCAAAATAATTAGGTAATTTTCGTGATTTTTCCATATTTTGTCAATTTTTAAACTTTAAATGCTAATAAAAAAAAACTGTGACTAAGGATTTTTAATATTTTTCAAATGTCATTGTAATAATATAGTAGGAGCCTTGTATTAAATTTTCAAGTATTTTTACTCAACAAATAAAGTTTTATTGACATTCATAGAAAAAAAAACTAATTAAATTGGAAACTGAAATTGTCCGTAAACAGCTCAAAACAAATCAAAATATTTTGAAAATTTTATCATGTATAGAAAATGGAAATATAAACAACCAGTGAAAATTTCATGTATCTACAGTCATTCGTTTTAATGTTACACCAAAAACCAAAATCAATTTTCTCGAAAACAGAAATTCCCGTTTTTCCTTAATTTTTCTTTTGTTTTTCACGGTGCTTTTGAAAACTATTGGAAAAATTTGACCCCCCCAAAGTACCAACTAGATTCACTTTCCTATCAGAAAAGGTACTGTTGAAGAAAATCCAAGCACTTTTACTGTCCTAAAAGGTGATGACAGACACAAAAATAAAAAAAATAAATAAAAAAATAAAAAAACACACATCATTGTAAAACCAATACATTCATCGTTCCACTCAGAATCTAAAATAGTTGAGCATAGATAACTCAAAATCATTTCTTACATTTTATCGTTAGAATCACAAATGTACAAATGAAATTATCCTATGTACAACTGTGCTGTAAAATAATCGGCAGTTGCCGTATACTCCTAAATCTGACTCGATCCGACGAAGATGAAGAGGATGAATATCCATTAGTTGTCTCTACAAAAGAAGCGAAAGCATCACTTGATAAATTAAGAGTATTCATTGAAAAAACCGAAGGTGCAGATGAAATACTTTTCAAGTACTTGGGAGACATTGAAGACTTTATTTTAAAACAACCCAAACGTCAATCTCTTATTTCAAATTATTTTTCTAAATAATTGCAAGAAATTTACATATTTTGTGTTTTAAAATGTAATTTTTTAATAAATTTTTAACTAATAAATAAGGAAATGAGTTTTAAAATTTAATTTTTTAATTTTAATTATAGTTTATAAATATACATATAATACTTCTAATAAAAACAAATAAAAAAAAAAAATAATGTCTAACTCGAAAAATACATAAGTCGAATTTATTTTTATGTCCCTTGAAATTCGAGTTATCGAGACTACTGTATAATAATGGTAGAGCCTACTGAATTTGACATGTAATAATAAAAATATCTAGAAAAATTATTACACTAATCCACAAATGAAGCACTTATTATACTACAGAACAGTAGTTATAAATTTGTTTGACTCCACATAGGTTTTAACAAATTTAATTCAAATATTGATCCGCAAATATAATTGTTATGTATTTGGTTAAACCAAACAGTTTTAAACGTACCTAGTTAATGTACTAAACATTTTTACGGTTAATACAGTAATTAATTTCATACTATCAGTATTTATAGCATAACTATTAACTAGAACCTATACAATTTATAAGTGAAATTGGTTTGACCAAATGTTTTGATACAAAAAGTAAAACAGTAGTCTCACTTGTCCGGACTAACAACGAAAAAAAAATGTAGGTATATTTATATAGTTTTTACAACTTGTAAACAATCTACAGCTATTTGTAGTATATTTAAGTTATTTTTATAATAAAAACATTGTATTAATAGTTTACCTCTGGTTTTACCTACATATCTAAAACTTGTTTTAGATAGGTACAATCATTTAAAACTAATTTCGTTTAATGACTTTTGGCTATCCCGGTACCTTCAAATTCAGATTAATGAAACTACTGTTATTCGTAATAAAAAAAAAATTGTTACGATTTAATAATAAATTATTGACCAATAAAAGTCAAAAAACAACAGAAAACATCATACAAATTTTTTACTTACCTAATACTCCAATCTATGATATAATAATTGTCACTTTTAACTTTTAACACCCTTTTATTAGAACTTTTAAAAACTTCCTAAACTATTTATAATTCTAGTAATGAATATTTATTTCGATAATTGCAGATCTGCACTCATTATTAAACACAAAAATAGTAAATAGCTAGCGCCTAGCGATGCATCGTGTAAATTAAATATTGAGTTAAGAATATTATTATTAAGATGATAATAATAATAACATCATTGTAATAAACCAGTGTATCACCTTTAGGAATAACAAAATAATAAATATCAATGTTGTAATTTGATGTTACCAGTTATCACTCATCCGTGTACTCTTCTGTGGTAAGGCCACGGTATACTAAAATCATGGACTAAGATATAATGGACCGGAAACGAGCAGCTTATCAGTGGCTTCGAAAGTATATATAAGAGGTAAATGCGGGGGGTCGCAATCATAATCGAGAGTTTACAGCGCCATCTGTATAAAACACGGACTGAGATACAAAATGTGATGCCAAATAAAATCACTGGTAGCGCTGAAAACATTCGATTATGAGTGTTGATGATAACAGAGGAACCTTTTGCGGGCCGTCCCCCATCACCCGCCCACCTTGTCGTTTCCAGTCCATTATATCCATAGACCTATAAAAGAATGGACCGCGCATATCACATCCCAGTAGTGTATTTGATTGAATCCATAGAGGCATAGACCTATAATAGGTCTATGATTATATCTTAGTCCGTGACCAAGTGTATTGATAAGGTGTCGTCACTTGTTTGAAAACTTGATTGAAAATTTTACCACAGACAGTCATCACCACCGGGAGCGCTGTATGTCCTAAAAGAGGCCGAAAAACGAACGCTTTTGTACACCAAAGCCATAGAAAATTGAAAATATATTATGATTTACGGAATAAAATTAAAAATTTTTATATTGTATAATTACTTTTT
>NC_042495.1:53203931-53205911 GCF_005508785.2 Acyrthosiphon pisum
GGTTCAGAGTGACGACACCTTATCAATACACGTCCTTGTCCGTGACATAGACCTTATACTAATAGACGGTACGTGGTAGTAGTTCCGGTGTCCAAGCGTGACGGCGCTGATCAAGGTAGTACACCGTACACCGCACATGCGCATTAGATGCATACAATACTCTGTATATTACTGTATATAATATATATATATCACTGTAGCGTAGACCGCACCACCCACCCGCATCCCGCCTGGATGTTCCGTCTAGTAGTATAAGGTCTATGGTCCGTGACCACGGCTATAGATAGTATGGTTGCCCATCGACGAATGATTCTTATACTTGAAAAGTGTCTACCGAAATGAATCTCTATAATCAGTATTAAAGTTAAATTAAACAGCTGGAAACTTAAATACTAGCGCTTATATGTCATAGTGGCTATCACGGAACTACAATTTACATTTAAAAGGTAATTGCATTTAGAATCACTACAACAAATAAGCGCTAGAGCGTAAATTTCCAGCTGTTTAATACTGATAAAGGAGATTCATTTCGGTAGACACTTTTCTAGATTCGATGGGCAACCATTCTATCTTTAATCGTGTCCGTGACTAAAATATACTACATATCATGATTAATTTTTTTTATGTCTTACACCACGACCACGGTTAAACAAAATACCGCACTAAACCAAGCACTCGCGAATTTCTACGTTTCAATAAAATGTTGGCGTTCGTTTTGCAAAACGTTTGCCGCTCCAGAATTTCCTCCTTGACTCCTCCTCGCTCTGGACCCTTGATTGAAAATATTACCACAGTTCTATAGTCACCAGAGTACGGAGGCGTAGTAGTGCCACATTGGCCAGTTTTTTCATACTGTTAAATGCAAAATGTCCTAAAAATTAAGAATTAAAATGCTATTTTTTTTTAATCAAGTTGGCATAATAAATTGGAGCATGTAATTATACATTACATTTGTATTTTAATCATTAATTGCAATATTTTATATCGAGTAGACATCAATTATAAAATATCATGTATGTCACTTCTTTGGATATTTGTATCCTTCTTAAAATCTTTAAATTAAATTCAAACTATTATGGTTCTGCTCCTAATTTTAACAGTAGTCTAGTAGAGTAGTGGAGTATTATTTTCTAGTGCTCATAAAAACTAAATACATATTTTGCATATTTTATTATTTGATTAGGTATATTATTATTTATATTATAATATTATTCAATAATAGTTATCTTATAAGCTTCAAACTAATTTTGAAAAATTATTTAGTTTTTTTGGTGTTTTCTTGTTTTTAGCAACTTGCTATTTTTTTTCTTTTGCAAGTAAATATCATTCTTGTTTTGACACAATGCGTTATGATACATTTGGTTAATATTTGACTGTGTATTGAGCAACCAACCTTTGTCAAAAATGTTGTTTATATATTTCTTCAATAACTACAAATTATGTTAGAAAAATGTATATGAAGTTCTTAAATTGAAATGCAACATTGCAAACATGATTTTTACCGGAACAGATAGTTATATATATTTAGATACTTTACAGTATAATCTAGTATTCTAGTACAGGGCTTCTCAATTTTTTTTGACATGAGGTTCTTTAAATTTAATGTAAAACTGGCCCCTTAATCAAAATTACTAATTGTCTTTTCTAAATTAGGTATATACTAAGATTACATGTAGGTACTATTTCAAACAGATAAATTATTAAAATACATAGTAAATTAATGTTTTAATATACCTTTGAGATAAATTAATGATAGTATTAAAATTTAAGTATTTAAACTTTTTCCATAAACACTTAAAGTCTAAAGAAAAAAAATATTGATCTAGGATGACCATATAAGTCTATCAACCATTTAGCATATAGATATGTTTCTATCCCCAGGATCTCAGTTAATATATAAATTTATATTATATAATATAATAATATATAGGTAATAGCATTTATTTTATAATATACTATAAATACTATGAATATATTATA
>NC_042495.1:53206318-53210040 GCF_005508785.2 Acyrthosiphon pisum
CTAGTATTATGAATTCTATTTAAAATCAATATATTAATTAATAATTAATAATTATTATTTGTTAATTATAACACTTTGAAAGCATTATGTATGATAATTTAGTGAATTAACTCTTACATTTTTCTTATGATTTTTGTAATAGGAAATTTGAAAATGACAATTTAGTTAATTATATTTAATAATATTAAAGTTGTATTTCATAAAAAGAAAGTATTTAAATACATGTATACAAATAATTTAGAACATAGAAGTCATTATGCAATGAAAAATTTTGAATTTTATTCCTTAAATCATAATATATTTTAAATTTCCTATTAGTTTTGGTGTACTAAAGTGTTCGTTTTTCGGGCTCTTTAGGACATATAGCGCTCCCGGTGGTGACGACTATCTGTATTAACATTTTCAATCAAGTTTTCAAACAAGTGACGACACCTTATCAATACACCTTGGCACGATTATAGTTCTTTATAATCGCCAGACAGTAAATAAAAACCACGAACTAAGATCACGGTTTAAGATATTCAAAGTTTAGATGAGCGGAAAAGTGGACAAACATTTCGCGGGGTAACCCCGTACCACTCCACTCAGCTCATCTAAACTTTGAATATTTATAACTCATAAACTACTCGTCCCAATTTCGATTTTCATGTATCAAAATATTAAGAAAAATATTCTGCTTTGGAATAAAAAATTAAAACCCTATGTTGTCATTCAAAAAAGTAAAAAACTTAAAAAAATATAAGGATAAAAAATATTTAAAAATATAATTTTTTAAGAAAAACTTTGTTTTATAAGCGACTTGAAAGTATGTAAAAAATATTTTCAAAAAAACTTACACTTTTTGAAATAATGAGTGTTGTTTGATAAAAGAATCACTCTGTATATAGTATAATATTTTTTGAAAATATTATAAAATAGGCATGTTTTTGCGCTTATAAAATATAATAATGGTGAAACGGCAACAACTGAGAACCGGCCTATCGGGCCGCTTTTAAATTCAGACAGGGGCAAATGCCCACCTTGCCCCCCTTCAAATGACACCACTGGTTCTAAGTCAAAAGTTGATACTTAATAAATAATACATTTAACTGGTTACATTCTGAATTTAAGTTAATTTTAAAACAATTAACTTTTTTTTTTAATTTAGATATTTTAACTACCTACTTTATACTTAGTTAATCCCCACTTTTTAAGATATGACTTAGTTACATAGGTACCTAATTTTATGTTGGGTAATAGATTCCATTTTACTGTATGGGTAATTTATAAATTACAACCAACTTATATAAAACCAACCATTCATTACATATAAATATATAATAGGTAGGTATTATTATAGGTATTGTATTAGTTTGTTTATCTTTATTTAATATTAGTTTTAAGTTTGTATTTTATTATTTTGTAATTTATTATAAAACAGGTAGGTACTTAATTAATATACTTATTGCCAAAGGTGGGCATTAACTAGTTAGTTTATTTTCTAGTCAACTTATGAACTTAACTAGTTTAATTTACAGTTGAAATAAGTTATCTTTTCTCAGTTGATTTTAAAAAAATCCATAAAGTTAAAATAATTTTGAAATTTTTCGTTTATACGTAAATATTATTACTAGTATTTTATCAGTATAAAATAAAAATAATCCAATACAAAAACACAAACATTTCTGTTCTTTTCCTTGATAACATAATTTTCTGTATATTAATATATTTTATTAAGTTGTAAATTATTTATCCTGCAAGTTGCAAATTTGCAATTATAAATGTTTTTGATAAAATTAATAATTTTAAATTACAAATTGACAATCGTTATGTTTTAATGTTATATAACTTATAATATATATAAAGGTCATGTACTCATATTCACGTATTATGACATTCAATATTGCTATACGATATAAAAAAATATATTTGTTAAATCATTAATTTGAGATGAGTATAGTTTAAATTAGTAAATAATAGTAAGGTAAAAGTAAAATGGTATATAGTGTACATCATGATAAATGTTCAATAAAATTGTAGGTATTTTATAATTTATAAATTAGAAACTAGAAAGACACATTCACTCTTTATGTGATTTACACACTAATTAAAAAAAAAATAAATTAAATTTTTTTAAACTGAGTTAAGTTAATATTTTTGTCCATATTAACTTTTAACTTATCGATCTTGTGAATTCTTAACTTAACTTGAGTTAATTATTTTCATTAACTTTCCCACCTTTGCTTATTGCATAAGATACAAGTGAAGTTTTCATTTTTCAATTCTTTAGTCATAAATTTGTAGCATACACCACCTACACACACATTATGAACTCTTCGCTCACATTTATTACACTTAATCCAAGTAAAACTTATTTTTATATTTTGTGCACACATAAGGCATCTTTCACTGATATTATCAGAGTACATTAAACATCGATGCTGCAATGTATTTCTTAAATCACTCACATTAACTTCCTTTGAAAAGCTCTAAGAAAACATTGGATTGTATGTACTACAATAATACAACACAAACACTCCACAACTGTTACTATCATTCTGTAAAGGATACTCAATATTTTTAAGAACCTTTTTACGCAGCAAATATTTTGCTTTTTTATTACCACCCATTGAAAACAACATTTTTTTTTAATCGAAGTAAGTACAAGTCAACTGATTCTGGACGCAGAGGATCCAAGGCAGACAACCCAAATTGAAGTCCATAATAAATTAAGTCCAATAACACAGTATTTAGTCCAATCAAATTTGGCTATTTTAACTTTGGTACTTGACCAAATTGTATTGCTTATTTCCACAGGTATATAACCAATTTCATTATTCACATAAGACAATAGCAGTGGCCAGTGGGTCAATCACAGTTCCATTTAACCAGAGTTGTTTTGCAATTTACGAAAATCTTCACCATACAGAGTCACACACTTATAGCCTTCACCCGAATACACACCAACTATATACTGTTTACTTAAACATGGAGAATAATATTTAATATCAGTGAACAAATGGTTGGAATATCGAGATAAGTTTAATATTTTATCCTGTCCATTTTTATCATTATCATATTGAACAACTTTTTCAGTATTTTTATATTGCCAATCATAACTCAACCGTTGAATATTGGTTTGACTAAAATGACTTTGAACTCTATTTGATCGTTTTTGCCATTGATCTTCAACAAAGATATTCCTTGGGTCACCAGGGCAAAATGCTTTACCATCATCCCATTCTGAACTATTCTGTTTACATATTTTTTATTAGACTGTGAACTCAATAATGCATAATTATGGTCAGTTAAAAAATGTCTAAATGGAATTTGTATTTTGTTATTTTTACGTTTGTACAATACCCTTGGTATTTTATCTTTTATTTCTTTACACACAGCTTCAGTGTAAATTTGAATTCTATTAACAAAACGACCAAGTTTCATATTTGTAGTTTTTCAATTCACAAGAATTGGAATTTCATCATCTCACACTGTCTGATGAAGGACATTCTATATAAGTTCATTCAAATGTTTAAAACATTTAAATAATTACTTGCATGTTCTACCGGTTGTGTTTATAAATTTTTGTAATAGGGCCGGCTCTTTGGCTGTTCACTTTCCAGAGCAGTGTTTAGTTAAAATAGACACCGTTGAATTTTAAATTTCTAACTATATACCTAGGACTTGAGTTTACTTATAGGCGTTTGTGTTTGTGGGCTAGCAACTACGCTAATGGTCTATTG
>NC_042495.1:53210090-53210385 GCF_005508785.2 Acyrthosiphon pisum
TATTACAGTTGTAGTCATTCGATAATTCGAAATTCAGGGGACCGAGTTAAAAATTCGATTTATAGAGGTTTTCGATTTACCGAGTGTTCGAATATAATCGAGGAAAAACAAATTAATTCGAATCAAAGAGAGGTAAAAAATTGTATGTGTATATTACATTTATTTTAACATTTATTTATTATACATACATTTGGACTAGGTAGGTAAGGTACTATAACATTAATTATAAACTACGATAATATTTAACCGTCGTTATTATTAGTTTCATTATGAGCCTACCTACGTCAAATAAATT
>NC_042495.1:53210485-53211608 GCF_005508785.2 Acyrthosiphon pisum
TGGTTTGACTAAAATGACTTTGAACTCTATTTGATCGTTTTTGCCATTGATCTTCAACAAAGATATTCCTTGGGTCACCAGGGCAAAATGCTTTACCATCATCCCATTCTGAACTATTCTGTTTACATATTTTTTATTAGACTGTGAACTCAATAATGCATAATTATGGTCAGTTAAAAAATGTCTAAATGGAATTTGTATTTTGTTATTTTTACGTTTGTACAATACCCTTGGTATTTTATCTTTTATTTCTTTACACACAGCTTCAGTGTAAATTTGAATTCTATTAACAAAACGACCAAGTTTCATATTTGTAGTTTTTCAATTCACAAGAATTGGAATTTCATCATCTCACACTGTCTGATGAAGGACATTCTATATAAGTTCATTCAAATGTTTAAAACATTTAAATAATTACTTGCATGTTCTACCGGTTGTGTTTATAAATTTTTGTAATAGGGCCGGCTCTTTGGCTGTTCACTTTCCAGAGCAGTGTTTAGGTTAAAATAGACACCGTTGAATTTTAAATTTCTAACTATATACCTAGGACTTGAGTTTACTTATAGGCGTTTGTGTTTGTGGGCTAGCAACTACGCTAATGGTCTATTGTTAACTAGTAAAGTACCCCCTGTTTGGGACTTGTATAGGCAACACATCATACACATTCTTATCAATGTCTGGATAATGGATATGTCAATAATAATTATTACTGATTAGTGGCTAGACATTTGGTTTACAGAAATTTTGTAATGTAAGTGGTTTTTTGAGGTCTCTAAAATTTTAAATATTTGCTGAAAGTAACTTAAGAGGATGCTACCCATGGATTTGTTGTTTCCGTCTTACACACATACGACATAGCAAATTTTCGTTCACTAGTTTCAATAGTGAGCTGTTAGTTTTGATATTAGAGTGATTTGACCTATCATTAATTATCTAGATAATAACATTATCTGTGCTTAAGCGTTGGCTTTTATTCGATATTATAATTTTCAAGCGAGATATGAGCATTTAAAATTTTTGATACTTCACATACCCATATCTTGCTTGAAAATAAAAATTTTGAAAAATCGGCAACGCTTAAGCACAGATAATGTTCTTACCTAAAAGTTTTAAAATAGGTCAA
>NC_042495.1:53211708-53213816 GCF_005508785.2 Acyrthosiphon pisum
AATATTTTATCCTGTCCATTTTTATCATTATCATATTGAACAACTTTTTCAGTATTTTTATATTGCCAATCATAACTCAACCGTTGAATATTGGTTTGACTAAAATGACTTTGAACTCTATTTGATCGTTTTTGCCATTGATCTTCAACAAAGATATTCCTTGGGTCACCAGGGCAAAATGCTTTACCATCATCCCATTCTGAACTATTCTGTTTACATATTTTTTATTAGACTGTGAACTCAATAATGCATAATTATGGTCAGTTAAAAAATGTCTAAATGGAATTTGTATTTTGTTATTTTTACGTTTGTACAATACCCTTGGTATTTTATCTTTTATTTCTTTACACACAGCTTCAGTGTAAATTTGAATTCTATTAACAAAACGACCAAGTTTCATATTTGTAGTTTTTCAATTCACAAGAATTGGAATTTCATCATCTCACACTGTCTGATGAAGGACATTCTATATAAGTTCATTCAAATGTTTAAAACATTTAAATAATTACTTGCATGTTCTACCGGTTGTGTTTATAAATTTTTGTAATAGGGCCGGCTCTTTGGCTGTTCACTTTCCAGAGCAGTGTTTAGGTTAAAATAGACACCGTTGAATTTTAAATTTCTAACTATATACCTAGGACTTGAGTTTACTTATAGGCGTTTGTGTTTGTGGGCTAGCAACTACGCTAATGGTCTATTGTTAACTAGTAAAGTACCCCCTGTTTGGGACTTGTATAGGCAACACATCATACACATTCTTATCAATGTCTGGATAATGGATATGTCAATAATAATTATTACTGATTAGTGGCTAGACATTTGGTTTACAGAAATTTTGTAATGTAAGTGGTTTTTTGAGGTCTCTAAAATTTTAAATATTTGCTGAAAGTAACTTAAGAGGATGCTACCCATGGATTTGTTGTTTCCGTCTTACACACATACGACATAGCAAATTTTCGTTCACTAGTTTCAATACGCTGAGCTGTTAGTTTTGATATTAGAGTGATTTGACCTATCATTAATTATCTAGATAATAACATTATCTGTGCTTAAGCGTTGGCTTTTATTCGATATTATAATTTTCAAGCGAGATATGAGCATTTAAAATTTTTGATACTTCACATACCCATATCTTGCTTGAAAATAAAAATTTTGAAAAATCGGCAACGCTTAAGCACAGATAATGTTCTTACCTAAAAGTTTTAAAATAGGTCAATTCGCTCTAGTATTAAAACTAACAGCACACTATTGAAACTTGTGAACGACAATTTGCCATGCCGTGCGTGTGTAAGACGAAGACAACAAATGTATGGATAGCGTCCTCTTAATGATATACTGTTTCTGTTTTTAGTTCACACAAATCCACAATGTATTATATCATGGTTTTCAAAACTGACATATAATAATATGATGTAAATACCTACGAGGAACTAGGAAATCCAGCAAATGTATTGATAATTTTTGATAAGTCTATTTTATTTAAGACAATTCTACTGAACAAGTATACATTATAAATATTGCAATTCAAGTTATAAAAACATTAATATTAAAGCGAATACTAAAACTTAAGAGGCTATTAACATTTTATTAACATCAATTTAGGCAGAGTCATAAAAACAGATGATAAAAAGAAAAATTTGGTGTTATATTTTAGATAATAATTTTCAATTTTATACTGTAAAAAATACCGAAGAAGAGTATCTATCAAATTGTTTATATTATACTATTAACTATCAAGTATAAAATTATATGTAAATAATGAATTACATATACCAAGTATGTATATACTTACATGCCAGCTATAATAATGTATAAATATAAATATTACCAAAGGATAGAATATTATTGATACATTTTTAATGATGATATAATATGATTACAAATTATAACTTTGTAGGTACTATATCTACAGATTGTAAGTACCATAAAAACCTACCATAGATTTGATTTTATATTACGACTATATTTTCTTATGTTCATAAATATGAAAAGGTTTAAAAAAATTCCAAAATATTTTGAACATTTTAATGTATCTTAGTTTATTTTTTAGAGTTACACCAAAACACAAATTTGATTTTTTCTAAAACTGGTTTTGCATAAAAATCTTA
>NC_042495.1:53216397-53217704 GCF_005508785.2 Acyrthosiphon pisum
ATCATCGCTCCAGGGGTGTATTGGTACGGATACACGGGTATACGCAGATTTTCGATTTTCAGCGCATACCCAATGTAAAATCTTATTTTACGGGTATACGCTCCTAAAATAACCTGAAAACCAAATAAAAGTTAAAACTTATTTATTAAATATTAGTTCGTAGGAAAAAATTGTTATGGTGTTTTAATGAATTATTTATCGACTGAAGTATTGAATATAACAATATGCGTTGTGTTTAATGTATTTTAAGTTCAATTTAGTTTGAACTTTCAAGAAACTTTAAGTGTGTAAACTGTATAACCCGTAAGGTGTATTGACCACTGGTATCCGTTTTAATTTTTAAATTCAAATAATTTTACTTTTTAGTTTTTAAATATAAACGGTCCACCTTTGAATCAATGGAACACAGAAGTATATGTTAAGTCATGGCTAATTAGCCAACATGCAGCTGCTGATGATACAAGAACAAAGATATTGAACATCGATGAACCTAATAGGTATTGAATACAAACCATTTTTGGGGAAAATTCTATAATAGATTGTATAGTATTAATATTGTTAACATAATATTCTTTTATTTCTTTTTAGTTTTTTATTTGAAAGTGTCATTAATGGGTGGCTGCTCTCATCAAACGTAACATATGTAATATATAATTTATTATAAACTGTTATTATTATTAATATTAATTTGTTTTGATACCTTATATATATGTATATTCTGTATCACATTTACCTATTGTGCCTAAGGTATAAATTGTAAATTTCTCTTAAAAATAAAAAAAAAATTTTTTATTGTTATTTTATATTTTTTGACATTCAAGTTGATTTTGTTTTATTTTCTATTATTATATTATTAAAAAATTAATAAAATAATGTTAAATACCTAGTACTTACTAATTTAATTGCAATAACGTTATTTACGATAATATAATTTGAACGTAATATTAATTAGAAGTTCAAAATGTATTAGGAATTAATTAGTTTACATAAATATTTTACTAGTGCGTATACCCATAAATAAATTTACCAATACACCACTGGCTCCAATCAGAATCTAAAATAGGTACCTAAAATACCTACTTAATACTTAAATTTCTTCTTTAACTGATACTGTAAGTACATCATGCATAAATTATTTATTGTACATTTGTACCTAAAATCTTTGTTAATAAATTGCCTCCGAATTATATATCTGAACTTGAACTGATATTATGATTTAAGCTTAATACCTAGAACCTGACACCTGTTACAAGTTGTATTTTAATAAACATTTAATAGCTTATTATAACATCCATTTGTTAAAAATC
>NC_042495.1:53218235-53230536 GCF_005508785.2 Acyrthosiphon pisum
ATACCATACTACCATTGTCCAACTGTGAAGAAGTAGGTAGGTAGCCAATTTTAAAAGTTTAGATCTTTGAAGACCAGGAAGTGTAAATGTGAATTGGAAAGTGGCAACATACCTAGTTCAGACTTCAGAAATTTAGTTAGACATGAGTTATGGAAATGGGATTCATTAATTTTTGGTCATTCAAAGTAGCTTTAGAAACCCTAATAAATGTATTTTCTATTTAATACGTTTTCGTTTCTTTAAAGATTGTACCTATCACAAATCACAATACATATAGACATATAGTGCATAGTGTATTAATGTATAAATGTATTAGGTACCTAGGTGATGACTGATGAGTAAACACTAAACAGTATAATAAATGTATTCCTAATATTAAAATGAGCCGGTATTAACAAAATATAGGTAGGTTCATGGGCACCGTGTGCAGGGGGGCTCGGGGGCCACAGCCCCCCATGAGCTTGGTATAGCGGAGCTCAGCCCCCCACGGCCTCACGGTTCTTATATTATAAAATAAGTCATAAGACATAAGTCATAACAAATAAATTAAGAAAGTCTTGAAGCTAATGAAAAACGATGATGCACTTCGTCAAATGTTACCAGAGTTAAAAAAAATATTATGCATAATGTTAGTCATACCAGTGTCATCATGTACTTTAGAAAGATCATTTTCTGCCCTTCGCAGACTTAAAACATACATCAGGAGTACAATGAGTCAAACACGGTTGAATGATATTTCCATTCTTCATGTTCACCGTGATGAAGAAATAAATGTAGAAACTGTCGCAAATCAATTCATCAACATTTCCAAAGTGCGGAAAAATACATTTTCTTTATAAAATGTGTAACTTTCAAAATAAATTGGCATTTTTTAATTTTTGTCTTATGATTTTTTATGATAATACTATTATAATTTTACAAAACAACAAATAACTAAATTTTAATAGTTAATTGTTTAACGAAAAATTTAAATAAAACGAAAATATTTATGTAAAACTTCAGTAAAAGTGTTCATAAAATAGTGAGCCCCTCATGATATTTTTAAAACCTGGCGCCTATGGGTAGGTATTACCTAATTACCTACTTAATGTAATATTAATAAGTAATAACTAATAAGGTAGTGTCATTTTTAAACATTTTAGAAATTACAAAACGCTATTTTCAAGAATTTATTATAGAAATTAAAAACGCTATCACGATTTGCTTTTTATGAGTTGTGGCCCTTATTGTTTACCTATTTGGTAGTAACTAGTAAGATTGTATTATTGTTTATTAAACAATAATTGTTAAAATTATTTTATTATTATAGTTGTATGAACATATAGGGCGCCAAGATGGTCATCTGCAGCCGTAACAGTCAGATTATTGTTGTATTTTCCTTGAGATTATTGGTAAACTGTAAACACTATTTAACTGCATGGCACTGTTCAGAGTTGTACAGGATGATTCTTTTAACCTGATAAACACTACTTTAAGGAGTTTAAATTATTTGTTTGCATAATTTGATGTTATAACAAAACATTTTTAAATAATATTTATACAATGTTTTACTATTTTTTTATCGTTATGTTCTTAAATATTTTACTTTTTTAAAGAACAACATACATTTTAATTTTATACTCCAAAGTAGAAAAACTTTTTGAGTTTTTTTATACATAAATATCGAATTTCAAACGATGCTTTAATTAGTTATAATTTATAACTTATAAGTAGGTAAGTATTCACATTTTTAAGTGTTGATGATCGCAGAGACGTTACACCAATGCCAGAAAACTGTTGGTATACTACTGTATGTGTTTTGTGTCAATGTCTACTAAACTATAAACTCCGCTCATCTATAGGTATTTTAAATAATAATATAATATTTTGTATAATGATATATTGTATAATATGTATAACTAATAAGTAATTATAACTACTGATATAAAATTTGATATATTTTATATTCTGAAAAACATTCTGCTTGAGCTGAATATGAAGTTAAAAAATATATTTTTCTTTTTTCTTTTATTTTGAAATCATTTCAAATAATATAAAAAAAACTATTATTTATTAGTTTTCAAAGTAATGAGCGTCTTACGTTAAATTAATCGCCTGTGTGTGCAATGTACCTACAGTCGAAACGGAGTGATGGTAAATGGCCAAGCATTACCGCAATACGTACCTACTATAATATATATTTTAGTAGCCGTGTTCAGCGACCAGGTTGGTGGTGGTGCAATCGGCGGCGTCGTTCGTGTGGACAGCACAGTGTTATAACTAAAACTCGTGCAGTCGTGATTAGTCAGACTTTAGACGTTGACCCGTCGTCGTCTGCCGCGTGCAGTAGTTAGTAGTCGCGTTAAGTCATCCATAATATTATTTAAACGAGTTTCGTTCCAACAGCAAAGCGACGATGACACTATACGGTCGAATATGATCGCCGAGTACCTACTACACATAGATGATATAGCTACCGTTTTTAATTTTTCGAATGATATGGATTGTTTTTAAAACTATATATCCAAACAATAATATTACCTGTATAAATCTGATCAGAATTTGGCTACAAACAAAGGTAAAATTTAAATTACTATCTTATAATATAGTTTTATATGTATTATAAATTAGAATTTATGATATTATGCAAGGCATTATTATGACATTGTGTTGATCAAAATTATTAGCGTTTCGTTGTTTTTTCATTGATTTAATTACTATATATTATATATAAATAGGTACCTATTTAGAAAATGTATCTATTATTAACTAATGAAGTTCACACTTCTTCTTGAATATGACCGCAGAGAATAATATATGAGTTTCAAAATCACCCTATGTTAAAATTATAATTTTGACATTTTTTCTATTTAGGCATGTTTTTCAATAAAACTGATATGTACCTACTTACTTCCCAATAATTTGTGATTAATAAATCTGTTGTTAATACTCAAAAATATATACATTAAAAAAAAATCAGCGGCCATTCATTTTAGTAAAAATATTACGATTCATTTATGCCATAATTAAAGTAATAAACATAATAAAACAACTATACATTGTTCTTTGTTCGATTAGTACTGTAAAATATTTTATATGGGAAGGTAACTGTCATACAACAATAACACTGTAAATAGTTATAGTGGTTTACCACGTAGTAATAAATTATAAGCACGTTTTGCAGTTATAAGAGAATAAGTGATAACTATTTAAAGTAATGAAATAAAGGTAGATTACTTTTTTATAAAAACGAATTCTATATAATATTATAATGACATAATGTACAAATTAATAAAAAAAATTAAAATTATATAAAAATAAATCTAAATAATTTAATAATTACTCACAGAAATCCAATTGACTTAAAATGTTTGCAGATAATTGCTATAAAGTAGTAAAATGATCAATTTATATACAAAATGTTCCAGCGTAGTTTTTTTATTTTTGAATAGGTGCACATTTTTGAAATCTGATTTTTGCTAGCTATATTGGATATTTTTTTATTTGAAAGGCGACATTTATTATGATAATTCCTATTGGCTATTATAATGATGTATGTTAATAATTATGTTTATTATAATGATGTATGTCATAGAAAATAAATTTGTCAATAACAATCTGTTAAATAATACTATACAGAATAACAAACATAATATTATATATTACTATTTACTAAAACAACATTAAACACCACATTTGCCTTATCGTGAAGTCAATATAGATAAGTTTAGTTTAGTTAATAACAACACATAAAAAACTTCCTGTCCACAACATCCAAATCGATATTATTTACAGAGTACAGATATTGATATACAAAAGTTAGGTACAGATATTATGTATAGTTGTTTAGTGTTTACACACAAAATATTATACCTACACAAATTACGTGTATATCGAATGAGACGATGACCTGGAATATTATTATGTTATGGAAAAAACTGCTATTTTGTAAGAAAAAAAAATAAACACATATTTATATAATCATAATGTTATATTTTCAAACAATAAATGTCCCCAGGCTAAATAAAAATTACAAATTAAATAGTCCTCTTTATTAAAATTGTTTATAAGTTATAACATGTAATGCATATTATTATGTGTCTGTTTAGAATATTTATTTTTTAAAGACGACGTACCATCCGTCTAAGTCTTAGTGTTTTGCACCATACACGGGAAATTTAAATGTTTTAAAAATAGGCTTCTCGGCTTGCACATGTTCTCCAACGTGGTGGGATACTGTCTGTAGGATTCTGTTTTATCTTTAGCTGGAGAAAAAAACTGCATATGGTATTATGACGTAGGTACATACTGCTGCAGTAGTCTGTAATTTGATGTTGAGAACATGCAACCGTCCGTGAATATGAACATGCTGATAGTCATAGTTATAACGATATATTACAACAGAGCAATATTTTCTTTCATTATTTACTATTTTAATAATTTTACTAACATTTTATAGGATGTTATACATATCTTTTTTTTACATATACATAATACGTATACGCTTATGATTAATAAATTAATTAATCAACTTTTCAAAACAAACAACAGTAACATTGCATGTACTAATTTATATAATTTCTAAAATATCCCATACCTTATATTATTATATTATTATAAAACAAGGTTTTCATTTGTTTCACTTTTAAAGTAATGCTTTCTATTAAATTTGTAATTTAAGTACCGTAATGGACACAAGAGCTCTAAAATGTTCAAAATAAATGTGTAGGTACTGTATATAGGTACAATATAATATTATATAGAACTATTATTGTTGTGTTGCGTGCCTACTTGCATTGATTTTATAATATTTAGATTATAATATATTAATATGTTATAAATTATAAAATCAATACCTAGTAAAACGAAAATGTTTGGAAAGATATCTGACATTCATATTAGAATATAGGTATAACAATGTTCCATAATCCCTACCACACATAACATATAATCACGAAGGTAATTAAAGAAAATGTTACTGACACATCTCAATCATTCGATAAACAATACACATGCAGTTACTATAAGATGTATCGTATTTTGCTAACGCCCATGTTTTATAAATCCTTGAACATGATCTTATAATAGCAGGAATTTGTTTTATTGTTGTGAAGTGCGCGCAGTGTCCATTTGCTACTCTGTCTTTATGGGTTACAATAATATAATATGACATTTACGTCACTACTGTCCAAACTTGTATACAGGGTAATACCATAATCGGAACAAAAGACATCAGATATCCATTTGCATTTAGTTAATAATACAATCAGCGATCAAACAAATAGGTTTGGTCGCGATTATTTTGAATATTGCAGGAAATAAGACTTCAAAGTGAGTTTCACTTATTTGTTTTTTAAATCTTTCGACCTGGATTCATTGTACCTAATTATTTTTAAATCAATTGGATCGACAATGTTCATGAAAGTCGTTATGCTACATCAGCCGAATAGGTTAACAAATTCTTAATTTTTCTATACTTACACTCAAATATATTTAATGTAGCAAACAGAAAATATTTTTAAAATGTTTGGTTTTTTTTAAAAATATTATTTGCATAACCAAGTATTCTTGAAACACTGTTATAGTTCTTTATTAAATTTTTTTTTTGCTTTCTTTGTTCAATATTACCTACTAGAAAAATCGTAAAATGTAAATTAACTTTAATTTAAATTAAAAAAAAAAGCGCATTTTTCAACTTAGCGAAATTGTCATTTTTGACCTTGCTGAAAAACATAAAAGTTATGAATTTTTATATTTTGTTAATTGTTTCTATTTACCGTTACCTGTACATGCTTTCTACGTAAATACTAAATTTCGTTTGGATTGTATTCAACCGGTTCCATATTGTAGTTTTGTAATTAGTTGAAGAATAACACTACTGTCATTACCATTTAATAACACATTTCCCATGAATCCCGAATATAAAGTACAGTTGTTGGCCATAAAAACAATGTTTCATATTTTGTGTGACGAGTGTTTATGTCAGATGTTACGTGTCTCAAAACTATGTATCTATATTCTATATACATACTATACAGGTACCTACATAATACATTGTCATATATTGGTACCTATACAGTGAATATAGACAATATAGTAGTATATAGTAATATATAGTACCTATATATATTTTAAAACATAGAATATGGACTATATGGAAACAGCTTAATCCAAAGTTAATAATTGTTTACATATATAACTACTGATTTGTAGGTATAAATTAAATATTTGCCATACTATTGTGTAAATACCTACAGTATACTTATAAAATACTCCATTCACTCTTATAAATTATTATAATAAACTTATGCAATATTACACGTATAACGTATATGTTTATACGGTTATACATATATTAGGTACCTAAATTATAAATTATAATACCTATACGTATTATGTTAGGTGATAACTGACCGGTAAAATTATTATGAAAACTGATTTCGAGAGAAATTATTATAAGAAATGGAGACTTACTAATAATGAGAGGGTAAACATAATATAGAATCAAATATGCATAATATAGATACAATGAAAAGAAAAATAATGAATAATATATTGTTTTTTTTTTATTGAACGACTATATATTTTAATATTTCTATTTATGACTTTATATTATATTGAATCTAAAAACATATTTATGTAAAGTTATAATTGTTTTAGTTTGTAAGTTAATTAACAGTAAAAAGATAAATAAAACGTTGATTACCTATATAAGATTATCAACATTTTTAAACTCTTAAAACTTGCTTTAAAATTTAAATAACAAAAAAAACCTCACTTTGGGAAATAAATAATATTATTAGTGCTTACCTTCACATTTTAGATAAATTCACTCTATAGTCTATAAAGAATATAAAATTAATTTTTCTAAACGTAAAATCTGGTATTTTATCCGTTATTTTACTCCATTTATTAAGACGGAGTCACGGAGACAACAATCGAGGGCCCTCTTAATGATTTATGTCTCACATCAGTACATAAATTAATATTACGTAAATATTATATTATTTTAGTTTTTTGTTTTTATTGAATATTATAACTTCGGCAGCAGGGGTCATTCGCTTTCTACATTAATACCTATACCTATTATATTTTTGTTTTAGGGAACAATTTGGTTACAATAATTTAGGGGGACTTTATGACTTATAAGTTATAACTATTTAACTCTTAAATGTATTTCTCCATTTCGATGGTCCTGAGGAATGACGTTTTCCGGCTGACATCTGATTATTTCATACAGGTTCGTTGGTATTTTATGTTTTTGTCATTCTTCTTCATTTGATCTGCATTATGTCATCAGATATCTTACTACGTAAGGATAATTCCACGTGTGATGCATTCCGTTTTTCGTTGGTTGTTCATAGGTGTCCGTCGTCCGTGTGTGGCCGATTCTCAGTCGCTTTATTATTATTTCTATTTTTCTTTAGGTTTTAAATTGTGTCCTGGGATTTATGCTTTGTTTTATTCTCGTGATTTATTATTTTGGCTTAAATATTCTGTAATTTTTTTTTTCTTATATTGTACTGTATTTTTATTTGGGGGCTTCGGTACTGTTGCATTTTTGCGTGTTGGACGGCTAACTCGTTAGTCGTTTCCGTTTATTTTCAATGTCCTGGTGTTCAAATGAATTGGAAATTCTTGTTTTAATTTTATATTATTTTAGTTTGTTCTACTAAATAAATAAAAATATTAAATATTGGATGCCTATCGTAAACGTAAATAAATATTATGTTTATGTTATTAGTATTCTCTTCGGATACTTATAAGTAACACACACTATAATCATTAACACCGAGATACCTATAAGTTATAATAACTTTATAATTCTGTATAATAAATGGTCATTAATACTCATTATACTATTACCTATACAACCCGAATAACATATGCCATGCATTGCATTCCTTTCATAGATTTCCGGTACTTATATGCATTTGAAAACTACTATCCTATATATTATATGATTGTTTGTATAAAAGAAAATTAATCATTAGGCATTAGCTATAGCAATGTGTTTACCCGAAATTGCCAATTGGTTGAACTCTGAAAACGTACGCTCTTTTCTATACAGTTAGTGTATCCGTCTCTTAAAGTGATTTTTTATGCACCATGTGTCAGCAAACACATATCACAGAATATACTGCCCTTGACCGAATCGTTGACACTTCTTTACACAGCTCAGCCGAACAACTATAACAATGACGAATAGAAATTGTTTTTTTTTTACTTGTAAATACTTTTATTATTTTGTTTCTCTCTCTATTTTAAACAGTTTATTTCTTATAGCCATACATATTTTCTGTAAAATGAAATATATTGTGTTGTAATTTCTTTTATGCGTAGGTAGTGGACCTCAACAGTTATAATTTATTACTTATTAGTTATTAGTCAACATAGACCGAAGAAACCATCAATAAAATATTTTAATCTTTTATAAATTTACTCATAGTTTTCAGCATAACACGTGAATGTACATCAATAAATGAGCCATATAATATATTATATGGATACAATCATATAAGAGTTATTGCTTAATTATTTTATAGTGATAAACAAATTAAAAACGTACCAAATATGTATAAAACAACATAATTTACATAAAACACTTAATAAGTTTAAACACCATAATTTATTTTTCAATTCTATTTTTGTAAACTAAAATTTTACTAAATGTATAAAAAGAATCAAATTTATTTATTTTTATTAAATTTTAAACATTTTTAATTGCGCGATCTGTTCAAATAAATGTTGAACAATAAATGAATGTGATGGTTAAAGAGAAAAAATATAACATCATGATTCACAGAATGAAGAAACCTTCCAGTGGAAGACTTCGAGAGTTCGAGAAATTTTAAACTAAAATACATTGTACATTTTAACCTATTGCTTTAGAATATTTATTAGTTAAGTATTTTAAGTTAATAAGAATAAAAATTATAGGTTTTGTTTGCCACGATTGATAAGTTTATTAAACCAGAATAATTGAACAATTGGTGCTCCATATAATAAAATAAAATTGTTTATACTTATATTTAAATATTTCTTGTAATTTATATAATATAGAGACCATCTGGGTAATGTTTTATTTAAAATAAATGTGTCTGTTTATTTCGAAAGATTGGATATATTTTACTTCTTTAGATTCTGATTTCTGGTATTTATAATACATGATTTTATTTTAAATAAACTATTAAACTGAAAATTCTAGTTCATTGCAATTTGTCTTATCTAAACAAAGTAATTTATATGTTATATAATATTTATGATACTTTATTCAAAATAAAAACTTTATCATTTATATATATTATTACACTCATAATTTATTGATTTCAATAGATTTTCAATAGATTTTTAATGATATATTTATATTTATATTTGCAATAAATTTACGTTTATTATCTTTTGTGATTATAATTGACATGCCCTTATTGCCTCCGTAGCTCATGGGTATTTGAAATAAATAATTAGTAATTACCGCTGAATGTACAAAAGTATTTTAATATCATAGAATAACAATAATCATTCTCTAGATCAAAAAATATTTTTAATTTATGGATATCCCATAATATAAACTATTTTATGTTAAAACTGCAGCCAATATTTCAATACCTACCTAGCTCTTAATAAATATGTTTTGTTTTATCATACAACTGAGCAAATAAAAAGGTTCTATAATAATTATACCTATATTTAACATTTTAATGATATCATATAGTTCATGGTATAATTTTTAAATCTTAACCAACATTACGTATTTGGGGTGAGACATAATTGTTATACTAAGTTTATACATCGTTTCCGGTTTCGTTTGTATTATATCGTGGTTAGTCATTACTCATCTGGTTTGGTTAAATTATCTAAACAAAAAAAAATATATAAATATATATTCAAATATTCAATATTGTAAATTAAATAAAGCCTGCAGAACGAAACTTAGACACCATGATCTTTCAATTAAGTTAAAATCTCGAGGTTTTTATTTGTATCATTTTTGTACATAAAACAAAAGGATGACATAATTCAAGGATGTTTCCCACGTGATGTGTAACCGCATCATTAAACTACAGTATAACTATAAGTGACAATACTCGAGTTAATTGTTTATTTTTTTCTAAACAGTCGTTACTGAACCCTGACAAAATGAATTATTTGAATTGCTATAATGTATAAGGTATAACACTGACGGTAACAAATTCAGTAAATAACTCCAAAGAAAATTATTGAGAAACGATATTTTTCAATATTTGTTTAGTTTACAAGCATTGTTGGGAAATGTTACAAATTTACAATGGACAGTACAATGAGCTGCATTGAATGAGGCACTCTATTGTACCTATTTATATATATAAATATATATATATATATATATTTATCCACAATGAAGGATTTCTCTTTTATACACACACACGGCCCATAGCACACGCCCATACACACACCAAACTTACATATAAATACTAAATATATATAATTATAATACATACTTAATAGTATAATACTATATAATAGACAATTTTCATAGAAGTTATATTATAAAAAAATAATATATTTTTTTTTTTTTAGATATGGTAGATTATTTTAAACGCATAACATTTGACTGCATAATGAAACTAAAGACAGCGGGATTTTTAAATTGACATATTATCATATTTTTATGAATTATAATACATTTATAAATTTACGATTATACTGGTTAATGATTATTAAAGATTAGTTTAAATCTCGGTATACTATATTACAATGATTTAGTCACTAGATTCTAGTGTGTACCTATAATATCTGGGCACGGTGTATTAACCACTAAGCACGTCATTATTTGTATATTATATTATATATAAAAATGGATTATATTTGTATTATGTACTATTAGGACATATTATTTAATATTCCAATTATTGTTATGGGGTTATTTTCACTCGTATTAAATTTACTTTTACGCTAATAATTCACACTCTATATTGTAATGATATATCATTATTCATTGTCATTGGACACTGCAGACCATACTGAGGTTTTATATTTTTATGAAATAGTACTTATTAAATTTATATTTTTTATAATTTAATTTTTTTTGCATATTTAAAGATCGTAAACATTGTTTTAATAATGTTAGCGTTAAGAATTTTTCAAACGAAATAATATTTCTAATTTTCAATTTAACTTTTTTATTTGTGTTGGCATTAAATAAAATAATAACCAATAGGCATGTCTTAAGCTATAAATAGAATTCATATACAAAAACTAATAAAATTGTTGTCTCACCTCTCTGACCACCTTAGTATAAAACAAAAATCGTGAGAAGAAAATTTATTAATAGTAGACTCTAGACAGCATACGCATCAATAAATAAATATATTGTATTTATACAACCATACGACGTACAGGGCGATTCACCAAGCATGTTCATCCCAATCTTTTCTTTAATTATGAAATTGATTAAATACTTAGACTTTTCAGAAGATTTAAGAAGTTGTCTATACTCGTTGACGCTATGAACTTTTTTTTTAAAAATAAAAATCGTCTTTTTTTTGTAAGCAGATAACTTTTTTGAAAATGTTGATATGTCTAAATCGAAATTTGAATAAATAGTTTTTGACTAATACTTTATGTTCCAAGGATAATAAGTCCACGATGATATAGATTTGGAATATATATATAGGCTATAATGATGATTATTGAAAAT
The DNA here is from genome assembly GCF_005508785.2 of Acyrthosiphon pisum. NCBI lineage: Eukaryota > Metazoa > Arthropoda > Insecta > Hemiptera > Aphididae > Acyrthosiphon > Acyrthosiphon pisum. The sequence goes on from NC_042495.1 coordinate 53,229,895, forward strand.
TATAGTAGTTAATATTAATCGATTAATAATTAAAAAAATGTCCGAGTATAATTATATAATCTAGTTGAATACCTATACTAGATTAAAAAAGAATAGAAGTTTTACATCTATATAGTATTTTATATTTTATATTTTTGTAAAACCATTTTTAAGGACTAGTATCTTTATAGTATCAATATAGGTAAATTTTAATGACTCAAACGATAGGTATACAAACATTTTCAAAAAAAAAAAAAGGTGGGTAAGTGGATGTCGCTCTGCTGTACAGTAGGTTACAAGTGGGTCACTGTATAATGGATAGTATTAAATTTGAATTCAATGATATAATAATGATATAAGAAAAACGATTCTGAGCGGAGACGGTTTGTCAGTCTAGATATTAGACATACATATTAAAGGTATACTTATCTATAGTATTATTAATAATTTTCAAATTAATCATATCACAATATCCATTAGGTAACGCGTTAAACATGAACAACAAACCGTGGTACTATCATAGATATATAATAGTATACTTTAGAAGTTTCAAGTACCCACACATAATATTATACATCACAAGAAAATAACTAAAATAGTTATTCCAGGTTTTTTAATATGTAATTTCGTCCAAATTTGAACTTAAAATTACTATAAAAATAA
>NC_042495.1:53232246-53281718 GCF_005508785.2 Acyrthosiphon pisum
TAAAATAATTATATTTGATATAGCCATATATATGTTACCGAATTTACCATTCGGTATTTACATTAAATTTATTGCAATTCTTTATTGCGTGTTATCGAAACGTGAAATACTTACGATAATATTATAATATATAGTAATTGCAATTTTCAGGCGTTTACTATAAGATCAAAAAACATTAAAAATATGAGATTATAATTTATAATATTTAATAATATATTCAGCAGCACTACAGTTTTCTATATAATATATTATTTACTCTCACACATTTTTTTAGAGTATTTAATCTTGAGTTATAATATTATATTAATATAATTACCCAGTTTCGAAAATATTTCTATATTTACGGGTTAAAATTAATCAATTTGTATGAAATATTTTTATACTTTTTTTTAGTAATTTCATGGATGTATGTTTGTAGTGCAATTTGATAACAATTGTAGTAAGAACCACCCTAATTCCGCCATACATAAACAATTTAGTATAATGGCACTCGTACAGTTCATGGGAGAAGGACGAGAAACACTTATCATTATTATGCACTTACGTAGTTATTTGTAATATTATAATATAGGTATATAAGTGGGTTTTAGTTGTATGTATCGGTATTTTTAACGGTTACGAAAAATTCGCTCCTCTAATTCTTTTACGTGAATTTTGATCGTGCAATATAGATGTAACAGGCAAGTAACAACCAACAGGTACCTACTTATTATACCAGCTGACCTAAACTCATCGTCGTCACGCCGCGAACGTTTCCGCTTCCATTTCTCTCCGCTGCGGCGCTATAGAGTACCCACTGACATAGTCACTTTACTCACTTGGCGGTGGGAATATTGTGGTGCTCGATTCCGCATGATATACCTTTTGTCTACGCTACTCCGAAAATTGTCGGCTCATAAAATATGTATATTGTATATACTTCTACTGTAGTTAATTACGAGTTTTCGCATAAAAATCACTGTGATGCCATGACGTTGGCGATTGTTGCATACATTTATGTTTGTGTTAAAACAAACTATGTAACTTATCGACGGATACCAGATATTATTATAATATAATATTATTATTTTTAACATTTTTACAATTTTTTTTCTTTTAAAGTTCGGTTGTATAGGTAATAATTTGTAAGACTATTATAATTTATGTAGTATGCGTGATAAAGTTTATATATTAAAAAATAACTTATAAGTTTAGACTCAGCTTTGATAAACAATTTATCATTTTAAAGTACCAACATCGCTTCTAAATTATGCATATGTTCTGTAATAATAATTATAATTAATAATATTTTTATAATTATGATAGGTAATGAATATACCTAACATAAGTAAATATAATATAATATTATATTATTATATAAGCCATCAATAAATATATAAAGACGTCCAAGTCACTTATATGAAATAAGTAAACAATCATGGTTATCATCCAATATCTCGAGCCTGTTAAAACAAAATTGGTACAATTTAAGCACAGTAATTTGAATTGTATTAAATCAGTAATTAAAAAAAAAAACTAAAGTGCTAGTTTTATATATAGGAATATATAATATAAATATATTATTATTTTTTTATAAATCAAAAATGTAAGTAAGGCTTGATAGTAACATCGATAGTTGAATAGTTATGATTAATTAATCAATTATTAATATTCTTTATAAAGAGGTTTATCTGGAATAGGTATATGTAATATTTTAATATAGTACCTACGTACCTAGTTTTATAGTACTTATGTAGTAAATTATAAGTGTATTATTCCAATGGATTGACCAATTGGAAAAAAATAATTCCAAAACTTTAAACAAAGTCCAAATATTATAACAAAAATTATCACTTAGTTTGAATAATTATAGGTAGGTGTATTGGTCTAAGAGTCACTGGGACTACAGATCTGATACGATGCTATTGCTGGATAGTATTAGTTGTACACAATAATATCCTAGTACTTATAGTCTATACCTATACTATTATCGATAAAAAAAGAGAATTTATTGTTGGTCTATATGTGACTATTTGAGCTGTCAAATTACGCAGCAGCTGGAATAGCTGGATGCTTGCATACTATAGAGTACCTATATACATCGTTTTATCGAATACCGGAATATGTGTAATGGTTATTGTGGTTTACGTCATAACGGTAATGGTGTTATTGTTACTATTATCATCGATCATATTATAATATATTGCTATACAGTCATATAGAGACAATATGAATTGTTATCGATGACTATTATGTACTCACAATTATATTAGTTTGATATTTATTTGCCCAAACCGTCCACGTAATCTCTAATAGTTATGATGTTAAAGTCCATTTCGATTTCATTGACTATTCATACATTTCATTTGTATGAGGTTAAGGTTGTTTTAAACTACTGACTATATATAATATAGTGTAGGCATACCGTATACTTCACCGAAAACAAATAAGTATAGATGTCCAGATGGTTTATATTCTGTATTAATTTAGTGCAAACTGGAATCCATATTTTAAGTTATTATAATTTATAATACACTCACATCACTAAGCAATTTTTTTAAGATCTCCGGGTTCCGTATAGTGTCCATTGTCCAATAACACCGCTCTACAGTTTTGATAACGGATACCAATTGTATGTATATAATAAATATAATATATTAATCAATGCACCATCCACATTGCACACATGTATATTTGTATAGGTACATACATAATAAGTATAGGTAGGTCGTAGGCACATACATAGCAAACACTCGACGAAATCGTTATTTTGTGTAATAGTTCGTTTAGAATATATTATTAACATTTAATGGCGAGGGTGATAAAATAAGGCGCAGAGCTGATTATCGATCGCAGTGCGGAAAATCGCAACTTATCCGATGGCGGTGGAAATAATCAGTTAGGTATCGTCACAGGCAGCGTGTCAATACAAATACTTCTCTTCACTCTATCACTTTCATTCTTTTTCTGTCCTCAGGCGATACACCATAGCATAATAATAATAATATAAGACGTGCATCCGCAGCCATTGTCACACCAAACAATGCGTCCGACCACACGATCGATTAGGGGCGAGGCGATTGTAAATTTCAACTAAATGTATATAAGTATAATAAGCATGATAATAATATATAAGCTCAGATGGTCATATTGATAACGAATAAGCTATGCGCCGGCCGTGTGACACTCGAAAAGTAGGTATAGGTATGGACAGACATATTTTATTATGTTAAACACATTCCACTGCGGTATATTATATTACAATGCAGTTATTTAATTTAGTATTCCTAGCTGAAAACTCTCACTAGGTATAAAGTATATAAACCAATAAACCTCCAAGCACACCATTTGAATATCGACATAAACGATCAATAAGAGAATCATAATATAATCGGTAAAATAATGGAAAAATCATACATAACATTTTTATCAGACGTACCTACACAATATTTAAGTCATGACAATTGACAATATGTTTTTATAAGGTTTTTTGGGGAATATTAGCATTATATTTTAGGTGTTTTAAGAGAATATAAATCCGATATTTTTTTATAAGTTATAACTCATAAGTATTTAAAGTTTTAGATGAGTGAAGTAGTAGACCAATATTGTTTGGGGTACCCCTGTACCACTCTACCCCTAAATACTTATAACTTATAAGTCAACAAGTAAGTATAACTCAAATCCACTCATCCAAAATTCAATTTTTATAGATCAAAGAGCTCCAAAAAATATTCTGCTTTGTAATAAGAAATTAAGAACGCATTTTTTCGTATAAAAAAAAAAAATTAAAAAATTAAAAAATAGTAAAAATATTTTTTTTAGAAAAATTTGGTTATTACTATTAATAACGGATTGCATGAAAAATTAATTAATTTAATGGACCAATAATGAGCCACTAAATCATGTTTAAAGGACCATTAGCTCACTATCAATTTAAAAATGTTAAGTGATTGTTCATGCAACCTGGCATTATTATGAACAATTTTGTAAACAAATATTTATTGCGTGAGTTAGTAAGTATTGTACAATATCGTTGAATTTTTAAGTTCAATCAGAATTTAGTATTAAAAGTTCTTTATATTTGATGTACTTTCAACTTATGTAATTTTCAATAACTTCTTGTATATATACACTTTTTTTTTTATTAAGAAAGACAATTTACAATCTGTACACAATAATTACAATAAGCAAATTAGATAAAAATCAGAATAAAGTAATATGAATATCGTTTTGAGGAAGAAACCCAGTGGTAACACCTCTTTTACTAATTTAATAGGTCTCTACACCATTTACGCTTTAGTCTGCGTGGCGGGTTTTTTGGGAGGGTAAGGGAGGACATGTTTGATATTAATGTATTACTATGCGTGTTTAAATTTTGGTGGAAACGTTTATACATTGTTTTGGCTAGTTCAGAGGTAGTTATTATTTTTAGTTCGTTGTGTAAGGTAGAGTTTGAAACGTACCAGGGGCTTTGGTTACTAAACCTTAGCGCAATTGATTGAAAAGCCTGAATTGGCCTGATGTTTGAGGGCTTTGCTGGACCCCAGATTGCTATTCCATAAGACCAGATTGGTCTTATGATTGACTTATATATAGTAAGTTTGTTTTGGAGTGGTATTTTGGAGGTGAAGTCTATTGTTCGATGGTTTTCTTTTTTCTTTTAGGTGGGGGCCCCAAGTTCATAGGCGTAATCTCGGGGGTGCAAAGGGGTGCACTGCACCCCCTTGGAAATTTTGAGGGAGTGCAAACCTATCATTTTGCACCCCGTAAATTTTCTTTATTTATAATGTATAATTTTTCCAATATTTTAAATATTTAATATTTATAAAATAATGATAACGACGATAATAGATGATAATTATTATCACTCATGAAATGTGATACCAGATTTGTGACCACGAAATTCTTGATATGCTATCAATTAAGGGCTATCAAGTATCAATGACATAGATAATAAGGTATATTATATTATCTATGATCAATGATCATATCACAGGATTATAATATTATTCTGTGATCATATTATGACATATTATTATATTCTGATATTCATATTAATTATTAGAATAATATTTATATTATAGGTAGTCACTGTCCACTGTCCAGGTTTAATATCTTTTTTCTATTCTGTACCTGTGCGAGAGAAAACCGTTTTATTTAGGTACTATCTTTTTTTGTTTAAAATGTCAGAAAAGAGAAAGACTCTCGATGATTTTTTTAAAAAACCATCCAAAGTTTATGCGAGTAAGTACTAAGTAGTAAATGCCAAGTGCTTATTATTTTTTATTTTACAAGAAACATGTTAGAAACTATTAATCGATGAGTTCAACGCAGCAGCAACTGTACATGGTAGACGTTTAAGTTTAATTTAATTTTGTTGATTAATATGTATTAATATTTATTATATCAATGTAATAAATTACAGTATTGACTAATTATTTTAATTTGTATAATACAATTTACTTACTTCATATTAATGATAATATTAAATTGTGTATACAATTTTGATCGAGGGACTGGAATTGAGTAATAAGTTGTAAATAAATTTGCAAGTGAAACGAGGGATTTTGACATTTTGTAGAAAGTTTGTAACTTTCCTGATTAGTTTTGCACCCCCTGAATTTTAGCGAAATTACGCCTATGCCCAAGTTAGTCTTTTATCAAGTGTTATGCCTAAGTACTTGATTTCGGTCTGGACAGGGATGGGGGCATTGTTCATAATTAGTTGAGGGTACTCACGGGGAGATTGTATTTTAACGTGAAAGTAACTTGCATAGATTTTTCTGTATTAATTTTAACTTTCCATTTTTTGGCCCATTCGTCAATTTTATTAGCATGATCCCGGAGTACAGCTGAAGCTAGGATACTGGAGGACTGGTGGAAAGAATAGCTGTGTCATCAGCGTATGTTGCTAGAAGGGTGTTACTAGATTGAGTGATGTCTGCTGTGAATACATTATATAGATCAGGTTTAGATCACTACCTTATGGGACTCCAGCATATATTGGGTAAGTAGATGAAATATCGTTACCCTGTCGTACGACAAACGAACGATTTTGTAGGTAAGATTTGATAATAAGATAGTAGGGAGCTGGCATGAAGAGTTTTAATTTGTATAGTAAGCCATCGTGCCAGACTTTATCGAATCCTTGGGCAATATCTAAAAAAAGTCCGGAACAGTATTCTTTGTTTTCGAGAGCAGTTGAGATTTCGTCAGTAAGACGATGAACTTGATGGATTGTTGAGTGCCTGCTTCGAAATCCAAACTGATTATTCGGTATGATATGGTTATTTTGAAGGATGGGACGTAATCTTTTCAGGAGGGCCTTTTCGAAAAGTTTACCAAGGACTGTAAGTAGACTTATAGGACAATATGAAGATAAGTGTTTAGGTTTATTTGGTTTGGGTACACGTATAATGACTGCAAATTTCAGACATGTACGATATTTTGAAACAGATAAACTACGACGAGGTGCAAACGATGGCCGGCAGTGGTGACTTATGATTCCCCGTTAGATTACACCCCCATGACAACATTCTAGAAATCCAAAGCCCTACCGGCTACCATATACCATAACATAACTATAAACTAAGCATACAGTATACATTAACTGTATAAGGTATAATATGAGCTCTAGTGCTCTACACAATATAATCGATGGTGATAAGCATTTCGCAAGATACCTACTCACGTCGGTATCTATTATAATATAATGTATTATTAATTATTATATTATTCGATTTTATATTATGTGAATTATGCGTTTTATTATTATATTCATGAATTGTTCAATGTTAAATTTCTTTATCTGTATTATTATTCTCTTTCTGTTTAAACGCACCTTGTTATTATGCTTATTGCTTATTTAAAACTGTTATTGGGCTTTAGCCCGTTAAAATGAATAATAATAAAGAAAAAAAACACCGTTCCATGTTTACTATTTTGTATTCCGGGTGCCTACTTGTTACCCAGCCAATATTTAATATATTGTTTGCGCCAACGTATGACGTTCACAATACCACAATACATCCTCTATTATGTTGGTTTATCCATGTCTCTCTCCAATATCTATATATTATATAAGGATTGACGTCTGAATATGTGAATGGAAAGAAAAACGCGATGTTTTGTTCACCTATGAGTTATGACTAATGTCGTAAGCAGGTAAGCTCATAAATATGCCCTGATATTTAGTTGTCACACTGAAAGCATAACAATTTTATTATATTATTGATTTATTACACGTATTTTATGAGTTGCTTCCCACTAATATTAGTGATAATATATTGTACATTTTAATCGTCATCCGTTTTTTTCCCTTTTTGATTATAAAAAAATGCAACGCATATAGCCGCAATGGATGTAAAGTACGTCTTATCAAACACAAATTTATGCAGATATGCGTGTGTGTGTATATAATATATAATACGCATATGGGTAATAGTATAATATAGCTGTATATGGCAATATAAACATAATATATCATTTAACTCGGATTAATACTCATCATAAATGAAACAGAATGTGCTACGTCCATATTAATATTATGTAGTCGTATAAAACAACGTAGGTAGTATTAGAATCTGATATAATAATATTATAATATATGTATAAGAAGTAATATAATAATTATTGCACAACTTATTATAGCCTATAGGTGCGCAACGTGCGCATTAAAGGTAAAAACGTCCAACATTTTAATGCACAATCGAGTGTTTATATTATGTATGAACTAAGTATTCTGTGTAATGATTTGGTAGTTTAAATTATAATCAATAGGTTACATTATTTGTTATTTTATGTAATTCCTACATTTATACTAACTACTAAGGTAGGTGTAGGTACCAAGATCAAGGTTTATAGTTTAAAAAACCGGGGAAGTCGGTCGGCTTTATATAATAAATATTTCTAGAGTAGGTACTATATTGTCATTGTCCATTGTCGACCATTGAGTAGGTCAAAATGAATGTGTTCAATTTTAATTAAATGATAAATCATTGCAAAATGGGAGGAGACCGTGGGTTCATTAGTTTCTATTTTTAAGAATATTTTAGAATTTATTTAAGTATATTACTATTAATAATTTATTATTCTAGCAGTAAAAAAATAATCCAAAACCTCGAGTGTATATTAAATAAATATATGTGTTTTTGTTAGAGTTCGAGTAATAATTGTTTAATGTGACTAAAAAATACAAAAAGGAGAAAAAAAGAGTGAGAGATCGATAAAAGTTCAAGGTTTTGAAGTGGTTTGGGTTAGAAGTTTAAAAATTTAAGTATTTTGTTACAAAGAATATGATTATTTGAAGATTACTGATGAGTAAAAAAAAAACGAATAAAAGAGTTTGAAGATTTCAATTAATACTTGAACAGAAATAAAAAGAAAGAAAAGTAACGTCGGTGAGATCGATTACAAACATCGGCTGCTGGCCGGTTCATATATAGGGTCCGCACGAATTGATCTTTCTAGTGGAGAGCACTCACGGCACGAATGCGTGAAATCGTTCAACTAAACCGCGTAGGTCCTTCAGGTCTGCCCGGGTGGCTCAAATGAGAGACTAGTTGATTGTTGGTCGGTCGAATGCGTTTTTATACGCAACAGGTCGGCGATAACATCGTAGTGGCGAACCCGTGTTCTATGACAGACTCTTGACCGTAAGTGCCATGGTCTGTTCCAGAAACAACCAAACCACAAAAGTTCCATTACTATCACGGCAAAAATAATAATATTATGATGCGGTAAACGATTAATTAAAAATAATAACAATGATATATATAGGAGTGTAGGACGTAGGAATAATAATAATAATCATATAGTAATAGGTACCACTCTGGAGGATAATAACAATAAATTAACAATAATAATGAACCAATTATAATATTATTAATTATTATAATAGGTAGGTATTATAATATTATATTTTATTATTACCGAAGAACGAGGTGAATGGGGTCCGTAGTATAAATTATGATTATAGCTTAATTTGTTCTAAATATTTTTAAAATGTCATTGTATATAAAAACTAATAATATAGGTATATGTAAGGTTAGGTTATATTATGTAGGTATGATATCGAAAAGTTTTAAGTATCTACGGTTAATATTTTAGATTCTGAGCGGAGCACTGGGCGATGAATGTATTAATGTATTATTTTACAATGATGTGTTTTTTTTCTATTTGTGTCTGTGTTACGATAAGTAGTCGAAATAATGCTTCGATTTTCAACTTCGGTATTTTATTCGATGGGAAAGTGAATCTAGTTGGTGCAAAATTTAGTTTTCAAAAGCGCGGGGAAAAATAAAACAAAAATTAAGCAAAAACAGTAAATTTTACACAAAATCGGTTTGCAACAAAATCGATTTTGGTTTTTGGTGTAACTCTAAAACAAATAACCGTAGATATAAGAAATATTCACTGAATGTTTATATTCGAATTTTCTATACGCGAAAATGTTTTCAAAATATTTTAATACAGTTTGATATGTTTACAGACACTTAAAGTTTCCAATAATTTTATTTTTTTTTCTATAAATGTCAAAAAAAAGCTTGAATATTTAATACAAGGAGTCTAATATAATGTTCCAATGGCAGTTAAAAAATTTGTAAAATACAGTCACAATTTTTTTTTATAAGTATTTAAAGTTCAAATTTTAACAAAATACGTAAAAATCACAAAAATGTGTAAATTATTTTGAATTAGAAATTCATAAAATTTTTTCTTTTTAAATCTAAGATTTGAAAATGTAATATAAGATTCCTCATAAGTATCAAAAGAAAAATTTAAAACTTAATAATTATTTTGTATTTTTGTATAGTTAAAAATGTATAAAATGTTCAACTTTTATAGCTAAAGATTGAAAATGTAAAACAAGGTTCCACGGTTTCATACGTAAATATTTTATACATAAATTACTTTATTCACAATTATATCATCAAATATACTTCGAAATATCATAGACTGTCTGACCGTCTCCGCTCAGAATCGTTTTTCTTAAATAATGATATTATATCATTGAATTCAAATTTAACACCATCCATTACAGTGACCCACTTGTATCTTAATGTACAGCAGAGCGACACCCATTTGCACAGCTTTTTTTTCTTTTAAATAGCTAACTATTTTTTTCAGTTTTAACTTCAAACGCTCAAAATAAAATTGTAACCATTTACCTTTTTTCGATATTTTTTAATTGCTATACAAATAACTTATAAGATATGTTGCATTAAATGTTTTAAATTTTTGACTAATAAACAAAATGTTTTATACTTAAATCGATAAAAACAAATCCAAAACGTATAATGTCTATAAATATAGCACAAAAAGGCAAAAAAAAAAAATGACATCATGTATAGGAAATCTGGAGACGCCAGCTAATATATTATAAAATATTCTTAAAACTGGTTTTACATTAATACCTATTACCATTTTTGTTATTTTTTTATGATTTTTTCCTGTTATTTTAAAAAGAAAATGTATTAAATTAATGTTATTATACTAATTATATTCGATTAAGCCTATTATAAATGGGACCTATAAATATTTTTTGTCGATGTATATATTATGTATACCTACCTATAATAATGGTTAATAGATAAAAATGTCGCTCTGTCAGGTGGCATATTCTAGTTTAAATATTGCATAATACTAGCGTATGAATGTGACCACTGACCAATAATGATTAACTATACACAACAATTAATTTTAAATGCTTAAAAATCATGTATAATAGATATTCGTAAATCAAAAATATAAATAATTAATTTTACATTGCTTAGTAAGTTTAGGGTGACTTTATTATAATACGCTTCAGGCAACAACCATTATACTATTCGTAATTAATTTTTTTTTATATAGGTTTAACTACCAGTTAACGCTTTACCAAGCGTAAATGGCCCATAGGCTTTCTTAACGATTAAGTGCATCTTATTTCTATACAAAATATGTATTTGATGTAATGTCAATGGACACTCAATAGTCACCCAGTCCTTGTATAGTTGTATCTTATTTTATATGTATTAGATAGATTCATATTGTGATGACTGCGTATAAAAAATACAGTTTATAAATATTCACTTTTTTAACAACAAAAAAGGTAGGTACCTATAGGCTATAGCAGTATATATACCTATAATATTATTTGAAACATGACAGCAGATGTATGTGCGTATAAAGTGCTTTATAAACCCGTCAATAAATAACTGATTATCATTTCAATTCTAAAGTGTAACAATAGGATAAATATCGAAACTATCAATAACGAGTAATGACGTAAATGCTGTGTTTTAAGCTCCTATATATTAGCCCTGACACGCTTTCTTATATGTATAGGTATACGGTATACCTACTGAAATATTGATGCGGAAGTGACCCTGGTTGAATAACACCGCCATATTATGTACTAATGTAATATTAGATTATATTATTATACTGTGTGTGTTTAACAAGTATATACTAAAAATATTACTGAATTGAAATTTTACTGAAGTCTATATACGTAAGAGTAGCCTTATAGATACATATTGTAATATTGAATACAAAGAACTATTCTATGTTCCAGATAAATAGATTCTGTAGAACACAGTTTCGGACTGTAAATTGTGTAAATTTTATAATTCTACTTTTGTGATATATTAATGACATTTTTGTACCAATATATTAATTGTGCGTACATCACAAAATATTGATAACATAGGTTATGTACTTTAATATTAAATATGGTAGTTAAAACTCAAAAGACCGAAACGAACAATTTTTTTTTATCTAAGGATTAAAGAATAGCCGAATAAACATAACAATATATAACATACATAATATTTTTGTTAATACATGTTACTTTCTCTATTTTATAATAAATAGTAATACGATTGCGTAAACGATCTTCATTATTAAAATGATTAGGTATCTTTTAAACATGTCATCACCAGCCAAGCAGAACAGAAATGAGTTGTACTCATTAACCCTACACGAAGTAAATTAAAATAAACAGCAGTTAAAATACTAAATCGATAATAATTCTTAATTGTTATAATATTTATATCCAAAATTTGTAATTGGTTAAAACTAATTTGAATTATGAATAATTGAATTGATATTTAATATGTGCCACTTATTATAATATACCAAATAAATCAGTACGTAAAAGAAAACTTTAGGCAGAACGTGGATGGATCTGATAATTAGAATAAAATGATATAAAATTAGTTGTAATAAATTTATATTTAATAATATAAAAAAACAATTATTGTATACCTATTTGGAAATCTAAAAATAAAAATAAATTATAAAATACAGTATGTTCACTTTCACTCCAAGTTGGTGAAACGGTGCGTGATAAAAAGAAAATGAATTAAATGTACCCGTAGAAAAAAATCAATTACCTATCCATAGTTTTAACTAGCAAAATACTGTATTAAACTATTAAACAGTCCATCTAATTGCTTGTTTTTAAATTTTAGATCCACCATGCTTCAGCAGATTCTCAAAGACATGTACGTTGATCCAGAGCTGCTGGCGGAGTTAGACGAAACGCAAAAACAAACTCTATTTTGTAGAATGCGTGAAGAACAAGTGCGACGTTGGAGTGTGTGGGATCATAACGAGGGCATCAAACCCGCATATCTAAAACGACAAAAAAGTAAAATTTAAAGTACAGATATAGAAATAATATATCGTGTGTTTCTATAATGAATTAATTTTGAATTAACTGGGATGTATTGCAGATAATAAAAAAGTACAATGGATGTTAGATACAAATGGTAATCCTTGGACATGGATCATGGGTGAGCATAAGGATGATAAGACTATTGAGCAAATAATCGAAGAAGAGGCTAGAGAAGCTGCAAGAATACAAGCAGAGCACGAGACTGAACAATTGCGGTTCGTTTTTATTAACTTATGAATACTGTACGGTAATAACATTATATTTTTACAGAAGGTAATGAATAATGTATAAATTGTGTTACCCCAAGTGATGATAGTACAAAAAAAAAAAAAATACCATAGTGATTTAATTGTTAATCATTACTTTAAGGGGAAACCACCTAACCTGGTGATTTCCTGTCTTTGTCTAACACACGCGTGATAGTTAGACGTGTTCTTTGCCAAACATATACCAATAATTGATCTAATGAAGCGACAAGAATTCTGAAAACAGATTTGAATTTATTGTGAAGTCTACTCGAAATCAACTTTCCAACATTTTTAGTATTATCCCATAAATTCCTAAAAATGTTGTATTGATAAAGAGTAATTAAAAAATTGTAATATTGCATTTATTGAAGAAATTAAAATCAAAAATTTAGGAAAGTCAATTTGAAATAGAGTTGTCAAAAAATTCAAATCTGTTTTTAGAATTCTTATCGCTTCATTAGATCAATTTGTTTAGAGAAGAACACGTCTAAAATCTTATGCCACGCGTGTGTTAGACAAAGATAGAAAATCACAGTATCGAATTTCCTTAAAGTTTAAAGTATTTTTGAAAAAAAGATATGATTGGAATGTTGTGGGTAGGGCCGTCGTAGGGGAGCAAAGCCACCCATCTAATATTTGCCTAACAAATTTTCCACCCCCCATTCCAAGGAACAAAATTCTAACTACGTCACATATATTAGTTTTTTAAAATATTTTTACATTTACAAAATTAGTATAACATATGAATATTTAATATACCATCTATTAGCATTTATAAGTTATATAAGTTACAATATCGATTATCGATATTTATGTAATCGATGTTTAGTTTAAATAAAATAGGTTAAAATAATTATTAATCAATTAAACTGTACTGTCATTTATTTTAAATTTTTATCACTCTAGATTAAAAGTGGAGTCTGAATTAATGGCAATGTTGGAAAGCAAAGCAAAGACTCAATTTAATCCTCCTGAAAATAAATATTCGCATGCGACTGAAGAAATTTACTGCTCCGTAGAAGATCTGAACGCTAGAAATGCGAGAAAACCATCTGTGGCCACACAACCAATGCGCGGGGCTTTAAAAGAACTGTCATTCAACAAAGTATTTAGTTTATACTATACCTCATAATAATAAAATAACCTAAGTCTATGAGAATATATATATTATGATTAAATGAATGATACTTAGCATTATACATTTATACTATATAACATAATATGATGTATAATACAGCCTTCTGATCATATTGTGTATGTTTTGTATCACTAATTGTGTATCGTATATACCTGTGAGTGGAACCAATCGTTCGATGAGCTCCTGAACATAAAGTTCAATGAACTGTTGTACAGGTGTCCGAGCGTGTGAGAAATTGGGAACATAGAGTAATGGAAGAACGGACATCAGAAATCTATAACAAAATGAAAAATAAAAAAGAAGAAGAAGAGAGACAAGCCGAAGAAGCAGATAAAAAGCAAGACATTGTTTGGAGAGAACAAAGTAAGCACTAAGCAAAACGTAACAAATAACAATATTAACTCATAATACAAATAAAATATTTATCTGAACATTCATGTCAATATGTCATGAATTACATTTTTTACTTGTGTAAATGTGTGATAAATTACATGATATGAATCATGTGCTACAATAAATTGTTATTGTAATACTATTTTTAAATTTTAACTTATGACTAATTACAATAATCTATAATACCAGCTATATAGCCATATAGGTACTGATTAAACTGAATAGTGAATACTGATAAAGTGATAAGTTACACATTATTATATAAAACAACTCTGGAAATAGCAGAACAATATTATATTTATTAAATAATATTTGAACTCATAATATTATATTAAATTAAAATTATTTAAAAACCTAGAAACATTAAAATGTGTTTAATTTAAATAATGTATTAACACAATACTCGCATACACGAATACATGATACATAAATAAAATTTAAAAAAAACAATATGCATACTTTTTTGAGTAAATTAATTTATTATATTGATAGTTTCATAGGTATTATTGTAATTTGTAACACTACAATATTATAATAATATTATAATAAATTATGAATCGTTATCACGTAGGTAGGTACTTCATATTAATTATTACTTATTACTTATTAACCATAACTTACCTATATGTAACAAGTGTACAATTTAATAGTGGTATGTAATTTATGCATGGAAAATGAATTAATGTCAAATTCTTATATTACTACTTATATAGTCTATATCAAAGGTTTCCAAACTATATGGATCGTGGATATATTTTTGGTGGGACGAGTAAATTTATAAAATGTACCTGTATATGTTTTTTTTATTAGATTAAGGCTCGTCGACTGAGGAGTTAGCCTGTAAAGATTAGTAGGGTTGTTACGTTTTGTTAACAACATGTGTATGTATGGCAAGGTTTTTGCCTATACGAACCCGGATGGCCGCCCATCCGGGAACTAGTGGCAACGGACGTTACTTACTCTCAACCACGTTGCGTGATTGATTGCAGCCACCGCAACACGCCGCGCCACATTTATGTTTTTGTATAATATAAAATATTTAGTATTAAATTACTATGAAATATACGTACAAAAAGGTGGGCAAGTGGATGTCGCTCTGCTATACAGTAGGTTATAAGTGGACTACTGTATAATGGATGGTATTAAATGGTATTATCCATTAGGTACTCATAACACGTTATACATCAACCACAAACCATGATACTATCAAAGATATATAATAGTATACTTTAGAAGTTTCAAGTACCCACAAATAATATTATACAATCACAACAAAATAACTAAAATAGTTATTTTAGGTTTTTTAATATGTAATTTCGTCCAAATTTGAACTTGAAATTAATATAAAAATAAACTGTACTTATGTATTTTTTAAATTTTTAGGTCACAGAATTACATTTTTTACACTTTTTGGCCCAACAGATTAAACTTTATTGATATCCATAGAAAATAAATATAAAAAAATTGAAATATGAAATTGTCCGTAAACATCCCAAAAAGAATCAAAATGTTTTCAAAATGTTATGGCATATAGAAAATGAAAATATACACATTCAGTAAAATTGGCATGTATCTACAGTTATTCATTTTTGAATAACAATAAAATAACAAAACCGCTACATGAGTGAATATCCAATATTGTAAAAATATGAATTTCAAACGCTCATAAAAATGTAATTGGATTTGTTTGTAAACATTTCCCATCAAACAAGATACTGAAGTTGAAAATCCAATCATTATATCGACTACTTCTCGTGTACACAGCACAAAAAAAAAATTAATTAAAAAAAAAACACACATTGTAAAATCAATACATTCGTCGTTTCATTCAAAATCTAAAATATCTAGTAACATGCAATATTTTGTTAGGAATTTAATTAAATACATTTTAGATTCTGTATTGGTCTTACAATGATGTGTGTTTTTTTTTCTGTGTGTCAGAAACGTTTTGGATAGTAATCATGCTTCGATTTTTGAGATCAGCATCTTTTCTGATAGAAAAGTGAACCTAGTTGGTACTTTTGGGAGATCAAAATTGAAAATTCCAAGTAGTTTTTGAAAGTGTCGAGAAAAACTAACGACAAATTACGAAAAACCGCTAAAAATGGGATAACGCTAACCGCTCAGAATCGTTTTCGCGTACAATGGTTTACCATCGTATTCAAAAATAACACATCCATTACAGCTACCGTACAGCAGAGCGGTACCCACTTGTCCACCTTTTTTTCGTTTAATTGTTGATTTGCGTTTCTATAGCAATGAACAAAGCGTTACAAAAATCAGGCTCGCAAAAAAACAAAGAGTTAAACCCAGCCCAAAAAACATATCATATTAAAATAAAAGATAATATATTTTTTGTATAAATACGAGTATTTAATAGGCACCCACACAGCGTTTTTCATATAATTATATTGTACATTAATTACTTTTCGTTGATATTCGAATTTAGTTTCATCATAATTGATCATTATTAATCATCAACTAAGATTACGAATGCGCCGCAGTGACGTGCCTAATAGCATTGAGTATATAAAATATACAATATTTACTCAATGCTAATAGTTATTAAAAAGATAACTTTCAACAATGAAACATAAAAAAAGTTCAATGTTGTGGGTGTTTGAGCCACCAAAATTAAAAAAATTTTCAAAATGGATCGTACCATGAAAAGTTAAAGAATTTCTAGATCTAAAGTCTAGGTCTATAATAGTAAAATAGTTTGTATTAATGTTTAAAGAATTTGATGTTAAAATTGTTTACAATATTAATAGTTACTATATTGGCATTCTGCACTTTAATATTGGCTTAGATTTCCAAGTAGGTACGTCTTATAAGTTATAGCTAAACTATTAATTCACAATAATTAAGACCTATAATATCTTAAATCGTATTAACTTATATAATATATTATTTATACTAAAATTGTTTAAAACTTAGAGATTTAGAGGTAAACGCGAAATATGTAATTATCAGTAGAAATTGTTTAATAGGAATACCTAGTTAGGCAACCGCAACTTAAAGGTAAAAATCAATTTAACTTGCACATTAAAACTATAATTGTGTTTTAATATCTTCGCTAATTTACCCCATATTTAATTTGCTTAGAATAATATAAAACAGTTAAATAAAATGGCGTAATTCTAGAAAAACAAGGTTTGACGTTTGAATTAGATACGAAAAAAGAACATATTGAAAATATGAAGATATTCTAATTTAGAATTTTATTGGAAATTCTATACAATAATTGATTTATAATTTTAATGTTTTGTAGGAAATATTTGTTGTTAATTTTATCATAAACGTAGGTATGTTTTTAATTTTTTATACATGGTACAAATGGTTCATACTTTATATTATTATGGTCTAAATGCTGACAGTACTTATACTTACTACCTATCTATATATATGCATATTGGTACTTATATAAATTATATAAGTTAATTGAAGTTAGGTTATTCAGTAAATATGACTCTTAAATTATAATTTATACGTTCAATATAGATTATATATATATATTATTGTAGATAGATATCAAATTAATATAGCAAATCGGTAGTCAATTTTAAATATTTAACTATTCATTAAATGTTCCAATAAGTTACGTAGGTATTATATATTTATATTTATGGAATTGAAGCGTGTCTATATGAATAGTCGGAATATAATATGACGAATTAATTAATAATTAGGTACTCATGACTCGTGAGTAATAACAAAAATATGTTTTTTCTGTATAAATAATAAGTTAATTTTTTTCAAAAATCATAACTAATATAATATCAATTCCATTATAATTTATAATAACAAAAAAATATTTTTCTCCAAGTTCAATATTAAAACATGCTTTTATAGAATAAAGGAATATTTTATATTACTATAATACTTGATATTTTCTAGTAGCTAGTTAAAAAATATTCATAATAATTTAAATTTAAATATTTTTAGAACAAAAAGCTAAAGAAGTTGAATTACAAATTCGACAAATTGCACGTCAAGCTAGAGAAGAACATAGAAGATCACTTCTAAATACTTCAGAAAAACCTTCTAAGTAGGTATCATGTACCTATTATGTATATTCATAATTAAATTAAAAACCGTATATTTTATAATATAATATTATATAACTATAAAAAGAATTTTTTTTTTTTTAGTGTAGTGTTTGTGCCGAATTCCTCCAAGCCACCAAGTAAAAAAGCTGTTGTTGAATGGTTTAGAGCGAAAGAAATTCCCAGAAGAGCTGGATTTGAAAAAGATAAAAATGCCATAGCCACTTGGTTCCATGGTATACCTTAGTTTTAAATAGCATTATAATATGTTATACTAGTATATGAGTTACGTGTTCACAGTTATTTAATTTTTATTAATTTATATTAGGTCTCATAACACGACAAGAAGCAGAGATTTTACTCATCAACGAACCAGTGGGCAGCTTTCTAGTTCGACTATCCGAACGAATTTGGGGCTACGCCATCACATACAAAGATCATGATTGCTGCAAACATTATTTAGTAGATGCATCTAATGGTCATTATCAGTTTTTAGGGACTAATCAAATATCTCACAACACATTGAGTGAGTTATTTCAAATTATTTTAAATAAAATGTTTTATACAGCTAAAAGAAGAAAATACGAACTTTTAGTTAATAATTTTTGATTATGAATTATTATTTAATAAATTAATAGTTAGGTATATATTTTATTATTATTTAGAATTCTAAGTTCTAGGTGAAACAAATAAGTTGTTGATCTGAGGTACAATGATGTTTTCCTTTTATCTTTATTTTTTTTCTATGAACATTAAATTGATTTCATGTGATTTTATCTATCAATTATAAATCATGTTTAGTTGGTACATAGTTTAGGACGTACCTATATATATGGTATATCTATATTCTATATAGTCTATAGATTTTACACTTAAATAGGTATGATAAATATATTAAAGTTGTTATATACTTATATCTTTTCATTTAATTATTCAAAGATTACTGAAATTGAATATATTTTGTAATAGGTATACTCAATACTCATATTATTATAAAATATACTGTTAGGTATATTGCAATTATAAATTATTAATTGTTGCACTAAGTACCGATTACCCAAACCATACGGTTTTGTGCAGTACCTACACTCATATATTACATAATACATTTTTTATAGGTGAATTAGTCAGCTATCATCGAAGTATGCCAATTACCAAGACTGGGGAAGAATTATTACTAAGACCATGTAATCGCACAACAAATTTACCTCCTCTCGTTTTCCAAGGATTGTTGAAAACATGAATACCTACTAATACCAATCTAATGATTTCTACTATATTTATATAATACGTGTATAGTACGTGTTTTTATGTTAAATATAAAATACATTTTAATTCCTCATAATTTAATATTTTTAAAATTATATTGTCTTACCTTTTACATATTTTGTATGTTATATTTTATATTATATATTTTACATATATCATGTTTTAGAAGTACCACTATACCTATAATCGTGTTTTTAATTTGTATTGAATAAATAAAATACATAAATTATATACCGACTATACGTAGCTATAGCTACGTTTATATTATTATAACTACTGATTTTGTTTATATACTGCTATAAATTATAATGCTATAACTTATAGACTATAGCTATAAAAAGAATATACCTACTATATTATAATTGATTTTCTACCTCAGAAATTGATATAGTCTCGTAAAAAACAAATTAATATTTTAATTTTGGCAAAATTAATAAAAGCGTTACAAAAATATAATTATTGGCTACTTAGGTACCCATATTTTTTGATAATAGGCAAGTACCTAAATAAAAATGTGAAATTTCTGAAATGCGTCTCACATTTATGAATTTAATGTGCAGTAAAAATGAAGGTAATACTCACTCATAATAATCAAAAAAACCAAAAATAAAGTATATTTGAGAAAGAATTTAATTACTTTTTTTTATCTAATGAACTATGAAACACCTAATATTATATTCATAAAAACTGAAAATGTAATTTATTTTGACCTTTTTTAAAACATCAAAATATATAAATAAATAATAGTCAGCCTAAACAATTTTCCCCTGTCTTCCGGTACACCCACCCACTAATTCTATTAATAATGATAAACTCCCCAAGTCTCAACAAATAGTTACTAGTTACTAACCTAGGTATCTGTACCTTGACAAAAAGGCCAATTATAAATTCCTACATGAATAACTTTGTTTATTGAAAAATAAATATGGAACCCAGCATAACAGGAATGATAATTTAAAAAATGCGCATGATTTTTTTTCAAACAATTATTATTTTACGTTTATTATTCTAGATTCTCAGTGAAGCATTAGTTGGTTTTCCAATGAAGTGTGGCTTTTGTGTGTAATAAGATACTTTTAATAGTATTGATAAACTTTGAGGATGGTCTTTGGTTGCAAATCGGTTCTAGTTGATTCTTAGAGAAGTTAATTGTACTTTTCCAAAATAATTTGACAACCAAAATAAATGTAATAAAAACTGAATTTTTTTGCGAAATATGTTCCGACAGGATCAGATATTTGAAATCTCATCAAATATTTATATTATCATTTGTTAGACATGGTACAATTTTCAAAATATTTTGGCTCTATTTAATATTTATGTTTTATTTAGCCACTTGAAATCTACTTTATACATTTATTTTTCGATTTATGTATGATAAAACTCATGTTTGTGAATTAAACAGCTTGTAAATTTTAATATAAGTTTTCTCATATATTGTTCTTACTTAAAAATAACTATTTGGACTTTAACTTAGAAGTTTTTTAATTAAAAATATCGAAAATACATGATCGTAATTTTTGTTTGTAGTTCTAATTTTTACGAAATTCTTCAAAATCACGAAAACATGTAAATTATTTTGTAGTTACAAATGTAAAATATATAATACAAATATAATACATTTTTTTTCTAGTATAGGCATATGCGGATAAATGTAGTTGCATTTTCATATAATATATTCTTAAAGAAACAACAAATTATTTATTTTATTTATGTATTTATGTGTTTAGAGAAGCCTTTGTAATGGATTGTTAAATTTGAATTTGATGATATAAAATCATTGTATACAAAATATGATTCTGAGTGAAGACTATAATATTACTAAACACACAAAAAATTATTGTAAATTTACGGTCAATTTTATTTTTAATTTCCACTTAAACAATTTATGAGGATTTTGGTATTACATTTTTAAGTTTCTTAACAGAGAAAACATTTTTTTATCGACATAAGTTAAAATATTTTGAATGGTGTATAAACGTGCAATAAACGTAATATAAACCGTTCAGTAAAAATTTCATGAATCTACGCTAATTGTTTTTAGAGCCATAGATACCAAAAACCAAAATCGATTTGGCGAAAACCGATTTTGCGTAAGGATTCCCGTTTTATTACTTTTGTTTTAGTTTTTTAAAACTAATGGGAATTTCCAATTTTTACCTCTTGAATGCACTAACTAGATTCACTTTACCGCTAGAAAAGTTATTGAAGTTGAAAATCGAAGCATTATTTCCACTATTTTTCGTGTAGGTACATATACACAAAAAAAAAACACACACACACATTGTAAAATCAATCAATACAATCATGGATCCACTCTTTATAATCCAAAATATAATATAAAATTAATGGATAAATCTCAAATATTAAGAGTGATAGCCGATAGGTAATAGGTGACTGCAACTACATTTTTTTTCTTGCTTTTCGGATGAGAAAGAGAATTTAGATGATAATTTGGGGGTCAAAAGGAAAAAATTCTAAATAGTTTTCAAAATCTTCAGGAAAAACAAACAAACAAATTAAGGATTTTACTTTTTATTTTAACTTTAAAGATGCATGACATTTTCACTGAATGTTCGTATTAGCAATTTCTATGCACCATAACATGTTTGAGTTATTTATAGGCATTAGAAAATTTCGAGTTTTATTCGTTTTTTTTTTAAATTATTGTTGATAAAAAAATTTTTGCTTGGCCAAAAAACTTAAAAATGTAATACAACGTTCCTCATAAATTGTTATACGTAATAGTATAGTTAATGATTATTAAAGATTCTCTTGCAAAGAGCTCAGAAAATTACGTTTAGGTCTGTTATAGTTTAAAAATTATTATCTAATATTATTATCTAAGGCATCTCATATGCTTTTTATCATATTTTAATTAAAAGCGAGTTATGAGTATTTCAAAATGTGCAATTTTAAACAAGCAATTTACAATTTTAAAAATTTATCAAAAATTATCAATTTATCAAATTCTCGAAAATTTACAAATTTGTAGTTAAAAAAATATCAAATATTCAATTTGTATAGCTGAGGATAGACATTTTAAAACAAAAATTCTCATAAATAGTTCATATTGTAACCAACAAATCTAAAAAATATATAAACAGAGTTATTTTTTACAGACATTTTAAGTTCAAATTTGTACAAAATTGCATATGAAACAAAGAATATAACGATTTTAGTTATTTTATTGTAAATTTAAAATATTGTTCTTGGGTACTTGAAACTTTTAGAGTAGGTACCTACATTACTATTTATTGTATACATATATTGTATATTCTACTATATAGTACTCATAGACATTTTCAAATGCAATTTTTGGAAAAAATATAATTTAATCTACTTTAGGAGTGTATTAATAGTATATAATAGTATAATAAATTACTTTAAGCATAATAATATCATAAAATTCTCCTAGTAATATTATAGATCGTCTTCGCTCGGAATCGTTTTTCGTATAGGTACCTACCTACCTACAATGATTATTGCGATATGAATTTGATACGAATTCAAATTTAAGTTTTAACACATCCATTACAGTGTTTAGTGACTCTATAGACACCTAATGTACCTACAGCAGAGCATCTCCATATTTTTCATTTATAAATAAATTATACTTAAGTTAAGTTAATTTATTCATTTTCGATTCTGAGCGGAATGATGAATGTATTCATTTTGCAATGATACAATTGTGTTCTTTTTTGTGTATGTGGATATAAAGTCTGCTGTAAAATATTAAAGCCATTAATACTATTGAACCCAGATAATAGAGGTCGTCGGTTATATTATACTAAACTAGGTATATCATAGGTACATAATATGGCGTTGGCTAGATTGATGATTGATAATCAGTGGTTGTAGGGTCAGGGGCGGTTCCAGGGGGGGGGCTATTGCCCCCTCCCCAAGGCACAAAATCCGTATTTTTAAATAGAAGACTTGAATTTGTGTTGTAAAAATTGTTGTTTTGTATTTGTTATTATAAGTTTTGTGAAAATTATAACTATTAGCCCCCCCCCCCCAACCAAGTCTCTGGAACTGCCCCTGTGTAGGGTCATAATGCCCTAGACAAGGGGGCTGGACTGCTGAAGCCCTGGAGGGGATGTGGAGATTAGATCCCCTCATCCTCATGGACTTTTCTTCAAAACATTATAAGAAATCATGTTTTTTTTTTAAATTTTTAAAATTTAAAATTTGATGGATTTCGTCAAAATTCAAACTTCAAATGCTTATAAAAATTGTGCTATGTATTATTATAATTATTCAACTGCTATTGTAACAATATATATCAGGAGCCTTGTATTAAATTTTTACGATATTTGAGTATTTGACCCAACGAATAAAATGTTATTGAAATTTAAAGAAAAAAAACTAAAACAATTAGAAACTGAAAATGTCCGTAACCACTTCACTAACTAGCTCAAAACAAATTTAAATACCTAGTTTGAAAATGTTATCGTGTATAGAAAATGCTTATATAAACAGTGAAAATTGCATGAAACTACGGTCAATATTGTTTTAGAGTTACACCAAAACCCAAAATCGATTTTTTTAAAGATTTTTTTTTAATTTTTTTTTTGTGTCCCAGTTTTTTTCAAAACTACTTAGTACTTACTAGGAATTCTGAACTTTGACCTCCCCAATGCACCAATTAGATTCATTTTTCATTTTCCATTTTACATCGAACAAGATACTACAGTGGAAAATCGAAGCATTATTTCGACTACTT
The DNA here is from genome assembly GCF_005508785.2 of Acyrthosiphon pisum. NCBI lineage: Eukaryota > Metazoa > Arthropoda > Insecta > Hemiptera > Aphididae > Acyrthosiphon > Acyrthosiphon pisum. The sequence goes on from NC_042495.1 coordinate 53,256,710, forward strand.
ATCGTGTACATACTACACACATATATAAAAAAAACACACATAATTGTAAAATGAGTTAAATTATAACTATGAAAAGTAACAATATAAATAAATTAGTTGATTATTTGTATATTTTATTGTTCTTATTAAATAAAGTTATTATTGTGCCTTAAATGAACCTACGTATAATTAATTAAATTTCCTTAAGTTATTTTAAATTTTTGGAAGACAAAATTTCACAGTTTGATCTCCTAAAATATAACCCAGTTTATAATTAATTTTGTTCATTTTTTATAAGCACCTATGTAGGAACCTACCAATTATATGGCAACAATTTGTTAAAAGGGCGGAATTTTTTTTTACTTGAACGGAGCAAAATACTTAGCGCCGCGCCGGTTCTCGTAAAATCAATACATTCATCGCTTCGCCCAGAATCTAAAATACAATTTTGTGGTAATATACAAATTTTATATAGGTAATACAACTATTCTCTAAGTGATCATATAATATAGTACCTATATAGACAATTAATAATTATAATTTAAAGGTATAGATCTAATTGCCTATATGATTATATCTCACCATAATGCTGGGTCCGTTAGTATTCACGACGATAGTAAAATGCAATAATTAAAATCGTATGATGATAGTTCGTATAATATATTAATACATATAAGTATATAACTGCATAAATATACTATAGCGTAACTGTTCGTGGCATAACTAACACATGACGTGTCAAGTGTTTTGAAACTAACGAAATATGTCAAGTGTTGGAGTGTCTGACATCCAGTGTACTGTGTAATATGCTTTACATATCACTTATCAGAACAATATTAGGTATATCAATTTTTCATTTTCACAGGGAGATGAGTTAATGTTTTTATTAGGTACCTATACGCTTTACTGCTAAGTGCTAACCAGGCCTTTAAATTTTGCAGGGGCTCGAATTTTTCCTAAAATTATTTTGTGCATCATAAAATACTTTTTATTACCTACATTTTATTATACTGAAAATATTGTGTGACACATGTCAACATAATATTATTATACTTCATGTTCTTACAAGTTAGATAATTTGATAATTGATTAATAAATTCCACAGAATAAATTATTCCGTGTTAGCACTTTACAAACAATAGACATATTATGATAACAATTAACAACATATTATAATTGTTATTATTATATATTATTATGCCGGCTTATTAAAATTTGAAACGCCTATATTTGGTGTACCTACATAGGTTAGAACTTTGTTCCACATACAAAGTTATGTAGGTAATACCCACGCCATTGATAGTGGCTCATAATGTTAATGCATAAACGGATAGTTTAAGTATAAATGTCAATATGTAAATTTCAATAATACAACTACCTGCAATTTACAAGTATAATAATGTACAATAATATTATAGCTATTTAGCAGCATCATCAGTAAACTGCCTTGGACCTTGAAGGCTGTAATATTATTATGATTATGATTCATAATATTTAGGTAGGTAGGTACTTTTAAAATATCTTTGCGCAATTATACATTTTTGTAGGTATTACATATGGCCATAAATATATTATAGGTAGGTATAGATTCCTATGGGAAATGGCATTTATCGATTTATCATTGAAGATTGAATTTTATAATTATAGGTAGCCTATATGTCCTTAGCCATCTATAGTTATTATTATTTAGTAATGATTTGGTATTTTTTAGGTACTATTACCCACTACCTAGCATTATTAAAATCTATGGTTTTATTACTTTATTTGCCAATTTGGTATATGATTATGATACCTAATATTTCTATTAACCTATATTAAATTGTCAGAAAATCTGTCTACATTAGTACATTTGGAATTTTTTAATAAATTAAATCGACTCGCATAGTTGCATTTCAATAAATTAATACCAGGCAGTTTAAAATGAACATCAATGCGTACTTCTGCCTAATTGTACATGAACTATGAAGTATAAATTAATATTTCAACTGTTTTATTTTAATACTAAACGTTTATTACATAATTTTTGGCCTAGCCCCTAAGGAGTACTTATTTTTTATAGCTATAAATGACATTGGGTTTCTGTTTTATTACTGTTTAACAGCTGCTACCGTTTACTGTCATTATACGACTACTGCCCACGTTTAGAGTTCGAGTGGGAACAACGTCGATTAGGCACAGTGTCGTTCAGATTAAGAAATAGTTTCCCCGAATATCAGTAATGATAAATTATCCAATAATTGGCGATCGCGATGAGCTCATTCACATTTCACTCCGTAATTTACTCGAAACTTTTTTTATTAGTTTTAATATTCGGTTAGTTGCGTACTTTTAATAATTTATACTCCGTTTAAAAGTTTTGTATTTATATAATAATTGTGAACAACTGTGTTTTTGTGATTGATTTTGTAGTTAAAATTCGAAACAGGGCCAACGCCTAGTTTTTTTTGTTGATAAGCATAACATTCCGACATAATGGCAGCAATCCGTAAGAAACTTGTCATCGTCGGCGACGGTGCCTGCGGAAAAACTTGTCTGCTCATTGTGTTTTCCAAAGATCAATTCCCAGAAGTATATGTTCCCACTGTGTTTGAGAACTATGTAGCTGATATAGAAGTCGATGGCAAACAAGTAGAATTAGCACTGTGGGATACAGCGGGTCAAGAAGATTATGATAGACTAAGACCATTGTCCTATCCTGACACGGATGTTATCCTCATGTGTTTCTCCATAGATTCACCAGATTCGTTAGAGAATATCCCAGAGAAATGGACACCGGAAGTGAAACATTTCTGTCCAAATGTGCCGATTATATTGGTTGGTAACAAAAAAGACTTGCGTAATGATCCAAATACGATTCGCGAGTTGAACAAGATGAAACAAGAGCCCGTGAGGCCAGAAGAGGGGCGAGCAATGGCCGAAAAGATCAATGCATTTGCTTATTTGGAATGTTCAGCTAAAAGCAAAGAAGGAGTTCGTGAAGTTTTTGAAACATCAACAAGAGCTGCACTACAAGTCAAGAAAAAGAAGAAAGGCAAATGTGCCTTGTTGTAAGTGATGTCTTTTCGAAAATATAAAAATCTACTTAGAAAATAAAATATATCATATTTTTATACAATTTTTCAAATTACCATGTCGTTTTAAGGATTTTCAGCATTTAAAACAAATAAACCTGATTGTACAAATCATGGTGCAAGACAAAATATATCATTTTATTTTTCTATAATAAACACTATAATTATAATCATGTATTCCTATTGTTTGCCAAAATATGTACAAAGCAAAACTGTTGGGGAGAATTTTTATCGGGTTATCACTAATCATAGTGCATTTTGTAACTTATTTTAACTTTATTTTTTATATTATAATAACTGTTCTGTAAAAATAAAGTTGAAACTACAAAATAATTGAAACATTTTATCGAGACTCATTATTCGCTACCTTCAACATAATACAATATTTCTGTATCGTAAATATATATATATTCACACATATATATTTTTTTTTTATGGACCTGCTGTGCCAGGAATCCCATGATGTATTCCTTAGCTTAGTTTTTTTAAATACTATTATTACGTTTGTTCATTAACCAATATTTATATGCTTGTACTTTTTAAGAAATTTACTAATAAAAGTTTAGATTTTATTAAATTTATTTTTAATTCCTATATTTTATTAGGTATCGTTTAAAACATATTTTAAATGATTACTTAAAGAAAATTCTATTACGTCATGTAAGTGACTTATAATCATTCATTTTTTGACTTAACAGGATATTTACAGAGTAAAGAGTTATTTTGTTTATTATTTTGTTATAAATTCTTTTGTTTACATTTATTAAAAAGTTATTAATTTTATCTAAACATAGACATAAGATGTAGATATAATTACAGTGTTATAAAGCACGCGTAACTAAAGTAGTATATTTAAATTATTTTACTTAACATTAAAAAAAAATAATATGTTACAATACTTTTTCAATATTTATATATATATAGATTTTAATTGAAGCAAGGAAAAAAATGCTTCTATATAGATGTTTTTTATTTATTATTTTATTTCTCTTTTTGTGTACACTTCAATTGAAGTATTACCTATATAAGTTTTATTTTAGATCAGAGTTAAAAATAATTTATATGGTAATTAAAAAAGGTCTATTATATTTTGATTTTTTTCTAAGTATAAGAAAAAAAATATGGTCTGCCAGTATATTTTCGTCTAAATATCTAAAAGCTTAATGTATTCTGACAGAGATACGCTTAAAATTGTCATATAAATGCAATGGTTTATTAATGATTTAGAATTAGGCTACACTATCTTGTAATGAAAATGGTTCACAGTAAGCAGTCTTTGTATACTGTCACAGACTTCTTGTAATTGGTAACACTTCTTTATAACATTAGAATAACTTAATATGCACAATATACATACACTAAGAAACCAAGAAAGTCGGTATGTACGGAATGTACGGTATGTACCTATAAAAATATTATAATACTATAAGTAGACATAATATCTAACTACAATATATTAAAGTTAAAAATATAAGGTATAATGTTGGATACCTACTTGAATACTTCTCTTAAAATATAAAATACAGAGTGATTCACCAAGCATGCTTACTCCCTTTTTTCTTTAATAATGCAGTTAGTTAAAATCATATTGGCATTTTTAATTAGGTACAACAACAATTTCAACAAAATTATCTACTTAATAATTTAAATAATAATGGGAGGGGTTCTCATTAAAAAAACAGAAGTTTGTATTGCTACAGAACACTCTTTAAGTAATATAAAAAAACTCAATCATTAGAAAATATGGTCTTCTATAGTTCTATGTATTTAAAAATTCTAAAAATAAGAATTTGAATAAATTCATTATTTAAGGAAAACAGGATGAGTAATGAGCATGCTCGGTGAGTCACTATTGACTGTGTATTAGTATATGACTGGTAATCCAATAATTATTACCATTGATTAAGTATACAAATACAATATATATTTAATTTATGTTATTACAGAATTATTAATTAGTAAGTACCTATTCAATTTATATTTATAAATTAAAATGTAAGTTATACAAAGGTTTAAAGCAGAAAATAGAAATTGTAAGTTACAATATTCAATGGACCTGTTGTTTTGGATAACTATTTTCCAATATATCACTATGAAAATGAGCTTATAGCAAAACCATCAGTTAATTTCACAGGAAAGAGGACAAATTGCAATATTATTTTTATATTAATAGATAATTAAGTTATCTATTAAACTAACATAATATATTCTGAGAACATTTAACTGTGTATATATTATATTGTATTTTAATGCATGCATATATATTTAAAAAAATACATAAAAAAAATTCATTTTGACTAGTGTTTTCGTGTTGTCATAAAACAAATGATACAAACAGTATTGTACTATTGTATGTACCTATTATAAATATTTTACATTAAGAATTCACATTCAAGATGGTACTGGTGGTAGTGTATTATTACGAAGACTCCTGTTTCCACTGTGTATTGTATCGTTCGATGTGGGATTTGAAGAGTGGAGGAAATTAATCAGTAGGTAATCATAAAAATTAATGTAACTTCTAATTAGCTGTTTTTGTCAAAGGTATAAAAACTTAAAAGACGAATTTAGTCAAAATTCTAACTTTAAACGTTTTTAAAAAAATATTGTGACTGAATTTTCGATATTATTCAATTAGTTTATGAACATATTTGAGGTACCTTGTATTAAATTTTAAACTTTTTGAAATTTTTGTTTTATAGAAAACATAAAAAAAGTAACTATAAATAGCCGAAAAAATCAATTTTAAATTTATTATGTTCAAAAAACCCTTTTATATATTTATAGGTATAAATCTACTTTACCGGACACCCTTTTTTTCAATTTTTTTTTTTTTTTAAATACGTGGTTTTTTATGCTGAATTCAAAACTGTTTAAAAAAATTCCCGCAAACTTATCGTTCAAAAGTTATGGCAATTCAAAGTTGTCGATATTATCAAATATTATGCTAAATAATTAATTACCGACGAGCGAGTGACCACGCCAGCAATACTTCTACTTAGAAACAGGGGCGGACTGGCCCAGGGTGCTATACACCAAGTAGCACCTCGGGCCCCCATTTGTATTTATGATCCGGGCCCCCGATTACCACAGTCGTTATACGGTATAATACTGGTATAATACGGTATTATACAAAATAAAAATAAAATAACATATTTCAACACCTCTACAAATAAATAACATGTTATTCTTATTTTTTTTTTATATTTACTTATAAAACTAAGGGCTCTTTCCTAATTTAGGTAGGTTTGAAAAAAAATTACGGGCCCCTAATTAATTTTGCACCCCGGGCCAAAAATAACCAGTCCGCCGCTGCTTAGAAATAATATTGAGGAAAACCGAGGTTCACCTGAGGTGGTTTTACACAAAAAATCGGGGGATATTTTCTATTTGCGGAGCGGAGCGACGGCGCCGAGGAGCGTAGCGACGAGTGCCGATACACGTGTAATCACTGCAATATTTGATAATATCGACAACTTTGAATTGCCATAACTTTTGAACGGTAAGTTTGCGGGAATTTTTTCAAACAGTTTTGAATTCAGCATAAAAAAACACGAATTTAAAAAAAAAAAATTGAAAAAAATTGAAAAAAAAAGGGTGTCCGGTAAAATAGATTTGTTCCGTCAAAAACTGGTCTTGCGTAAGAACATTTTTTTTCTTGTTTACCCCGATTATTTAAAAAAAAAAAAAACAAATAAGAACAGTACCTATTCATAGTCGATGCTTAAGAAAAAGTATGCTTAAGCTAATTTTGATGATTTAAAAAAATAAAATTTGTGATAATAACAAAGCAATGCTTAAGGTAGGTATCGACGAACCTTAATTTAAGTAATACCTTTTCTTTTCTTTTAGTCTCGCTTATGAACTTATTTTGAGTGATAACTACTCATAAGTATAGGCAGTATAGCTTAAGTAATATCTACTTATTCTTAAGCATCGACACATCGACTACATTATATGGCCCTAAGTATTTTCTATTTTAAATTTGTAACCTCTCAAAAGTTCGAACTGTATCCAATTTGCAATCAGGAATCACCATCAAATTTTAAAATCAAAGCATTGTTACAACTACTTATCACAGATTACAGATAGAAAAAATACATCGTAAAATCAATACATTCATCGCTCCGCCAGTCTAAAAAAATATTTACCCATTAATTGGTTATTCATTTAATTTTATTTAACTCACATTAACGAAAAAAAAAATTTACTTACATGACTGTACTAAACGTCAGGGCCCTTAATCTATTAAATTAAAAAATGTTAATTTGCTCGGATCCTGGGGAGTCTAAACCGGCAGAACTATTTCACTATCCTTAGGTACGTCAATAATTATGAATGATTAGTTACTATAACTGGTTTTTTCGTGTAAGTTTAAGTTTTTTGATACCTAACTACTTCAATATACTCATGACAATAATATTGTTCCTATATAGAAAATGTTTAAATGTGTATACATTTATAGGTGCCCCGCTGCCCCCTTCACCTTGACAGAAATATAATGTTAATTGAAAATTATATTACACTGTATTACACTGTAGATAATAATGTAAGCCTGTATGGGTATTTATGTCATAAAATTAAATCTATTGGTTTCTATTCCCTTATAAGTATATTTTTCAATTTTCTTATAATATAAATATGTACTTAGGTATTAAAAAAAAAAAATGGACAATAACGTAATAACTAAAATTTGATACTACTTACACGAGATTGCAATCTTTGCAAAACATGTTTTGTCATATTGAAGGCCGATGGGATCAACAATTTTTTTGGTGCCTACTCTTCCAAATTAGGATTTATAAGTAAAATTCTTCCGATTCGTCAATTCGGTAAGTAGGTACCTACCTATAGGCTATATTGAAAGATATACTTTAATGTTTTACAGCATTAATCCAAGTAACCAGTCTAGAACGAGCCGTGTAGGTGGATTTACAAAAGCATTTTAATTTGTGGAAAAAACAATTACGGTAGGTACTATAATACTACTATACGATATTACGATTAGCTATCGTGCAAATATAAATTATTAACACGATAATCTAAGTTGACCGCGGAAATATTTAAAAAAAAAATACATAACTTGTGTAATTAAATTTGAGGTTATGTTTGCTTACTCTACATAAAAAAAATTAGGTAAACATTGATATCTGATAAATTTTGTTTATTTTTTTATTTTCACTTCAATATTCAATCGAGCAATTAAATTATTTTAAGTTTCTCGTTAATTAAAATAAAATACACCTGTTGGACATTGAATTTAAATACTCTTCCTGTAAGCTGAGGTAATAAATTATCTTCAATTATTTTTAAATGTTATGTTATGTCGTTATGCCTATTGCTTATTTTACAGTTAGTCTTACTAATTTCTGATCTGTTCCGTTTTACGTTTGTATCTTAAGTGTGGATAAGTGTATGTGTGGTGTTTGATTAGCACAGTTCAATGTTTTTAATTTTTACTAATTTTAGTTGTTGTGCTCTTTAATATCTATAGAACTAACCTTTCATGGTATAATGATGTTGTACTGTTTTCCGTTTTAGACCATGGCGGCCATTCGAAAAAAACTCGTCATCGTTGGTGACGGTGCCTGCGGAAAAACTTGTCTGCTCATTGTGTTTTCCAAAGATCAATTCCCAGAAGTTTATGTACCTACCGTATTTGAGAACTATGTAGCTGATATAGAAGTAGATGGCAAACAAGTAGAACTAGCACTGTGGGATACAGCAGGTCAAGAAGATTATGATAGACTAAGACCATTGTCCTATCCTGACACGGATGTTATCCTCATGTGTTTCTCCATAGATTCACCAGATTCATTAGAGAATATCCCAGAGAAATGGACACCGGAAGTGAAACATTTCTGTCCTAATGTGCCGATTATATTGGTTGGTAACAAAAAAGACTTGCGTAATGATCCAAATACTATTCGCGAGTTGAGCAAAATGAAACAAGAGCCCGTGAGGCCAGAAGAGGGGCGAGCAATGGCCGAAAAGATAAATGCATTTGCTTATTTGGAATGTTCAGCTAAAAGTAAGGAGGGTGTCCGTGAAGTATTTGAAACTTCAACTAGAGCAGCTTTACAGGTTAAAAAGAAAAAGAAGGGGCGATGCCGTCTACTTTAAATTAATAGAAATCATACATAAAAATTAATAACATAAATTGCCATGGTTTTATTTTTAATTTAAGTTCTATTCTCGCGTTTCAGTCTTCCGGGTTTTAGCCAAGCATATATTTCAAGAAAACTTTTTTTTGTTTATATACATATAGGAAGGAGATAAGGTTACTTAATTGTCAATTTCAATTCTCATCTATAAATATTGTTTTTCTTTTTGTTAAGATATTTATATTTATATATATATTTTTTTTTACAGCTCTTCTGACCCATAATATACTATAAACATGACTCCCTAGAACTGTGTTAACCTTTGATGGTTACCAACATTTAACACCAAATATTTATTATTGAAATGACTCGAAATGAAATATTAATCTTACAATCAATAATCATATATAATCTTGTGTAGGAATTAAATTTTTGTAGAATTAGATTAAATTGTTAAAAAAAAAAAAAATGTATTAATAATATGATTCACCCACTTTAGGTGTTCCTTATTCTAATTACATCTTTAGTATTTTTATATCCATTGTACTAGTTTGGAAAAAAAAGTGATTTTTTTATTGGCGGGATTAATCATAAGGCACAGTGTAACATAACCATTAACACTAAAGTGTGAATACTGAATATATCATTGGTTATCTTAAAAATAAAATTTCAGTATTACCTATTGTATTTCATCAGTACTTTTTTTTTTTGTACATTTACTGCCTTTTTTACGTGAATTAAAAAATACATTTCTTTATAAATAATATGATATTAATACATATCAAAAAAAGCTTAAGAAAATGTAGTTTAGTAGTTGTAATTGCCATGCTTCTTAAGAATTACTTTAGTTTATTTTATACATTTCAAAATATGTCAGATAATAAATATTATATTAAAATAATCTTCAGTTATAATTTTATATTTTATATTATAACTGTTTCAAGTTTTCAAAATTATCTTACTTTTGAAATGTGGTATTTATAATCATTATTGAGTAAATTAGGTCATTTTTCTTGAATTGTATAAATTACATTTTCAATAAGTTTTTAAACGGCTAAATGGTGCACTGAAGTAGCATATAAAATCAAATATACATTATTTGCATTGCTTAAAAAAAACACACTTTTTGTCCTATTTACTATTTAGTAAAGTTGTTGATTATTATATATAGATAGAGAATGTCTGATCAAATTTAATAATATTTGCAGTTAGAACTATTTTGATATATTCTAACATTTTTTTTTAGTTATATATACTAATAAGATGGCCATTTAATAATTAATTTTTTATAGATTATTCCCAAATTTTCAGTTTTTACAATATATTTATTTTTATACAGTTATCATTCTATATTATAATGTATTGAGTTTTTGAAAAAATGTATGTTTGTATCATGTCATACAATTATATTTAGAAATTAGCACAGACTTAACCAATAGCAGATTCTAGCACAATATATATATTTTTCAATTATTTTTTTAATACATTAACATTTAGTTATTATAACACAATTTTGTTTACTTGATATTACCTAATAAATATTTTAAAGAAAGAAATTAGTGGACGATATAAAAATCATATTATTCTTTAACAGCTATAATTGCTTTTAGTGGTATGTTATTTATTATTTTATTTTTTACTTTTTATTAAAGCATATACATTTTTTTATTTATTATTATTTTTTTATTTAATTTAAAATTGGTTTTCTAAACATTTGTTTTGTGTATTTTGATCAAATAAATATGCATTTATTTTGTAAATTAACGAAAGCTTATATGTTATAACTCAATTTATTTTTATGGTTTAAAATTTCATTTATATACAAAAAATACATTTAAACTACTATGGATAGCTTATGAATATTGTACTTGTTTACTTATTAATTATTATTATTATTTTTTATATTCTCAATAAAATGTCATTTTTGACAATGAAGTCTATTTTGTTGTTACAAAATTGTTTAGCGCTTTTGTTAACTACCTAATATCTTCAAAAATAAATATTTAATCATTTTTGTTCACATTGTTTCTTTGATTTTCACCTAACCACTTGTTAGAAGTAATTAAAGTAAATCTTCATTATTAGGAGCCAGGAGGTATCAGTTCAATCCTCAACTATACGTATTATTTATATAGAAAAAATTGAGTATCTTATATTTTGATTATTTTATATACATTTTATTGTACAACAAATGATTATTGAAATATCTAAACAAATAAAAAATATTATTATAAGGAGAATCTTAACCCATTTTTGGTAAGTGATTAAAAATAACACATTTTTCAACCATAACAATATGTTGAATTTTCATTAAATTCCATTGGAAAATGGAAATCAATTATTTATTTATAACATTTTAAGTTGATTGATCAACAAACTTACTTATAATCCATATAGTCTTATTGATATTTTTAAATTACATATTTTTTTCATAAGTATACTGAAAAGTTGTATAATTGAACTTTAAAAGTTTGAACTACCATCTGATTTTGGCATAATATCTGTATCTTCTTAAGAGGACGTGATATCCGCATGTGTTGTCTTTGTCTTACAAGTGCGTAACATAGCAAATTCTACGCTCAGCAGAACACGTGTAGCTCCATTAAATTAAAAATTAGAGTGAATTGACCTCTTCTAAAATCTAAAGGTAAGATTATTATCTAGGCAACCTCATAGGCTTTTTATTATATTTTAATTTTAAAGCGAGTTATGAGTATTTTAAAATTGTAAATTGTTTGTACATCCTAAGATACTCTAACTCACTTTAAAATTAAAATATAATAAAAAGAGGTGCTTTTATAATTATTTTACCTTTAGATTTTGTAAGAGATTCACTCTAATTTTTAAATTAACGGAGCTACACATGTTCAGCTGAGCGTAAAATTTGGTGTGTTACACACTTGTAAGACGGAGACAACACATTCGGGTAACGTATCACATCTTCTTAAATAATTATATTCCAGTTGTTATACATTTTGTGATAATAAAATTAACAAAGAAGAATACTGATACTGCAAACAAAGGAAGAAATTAAATTCTAATTTACATATTAAATATCGTATGAAATTGTCATTATACAACAAATTATAAGTTTTGACATTATCATATAATTGAATTAGAAGTTGCTCTTAAAAATACATTTTCTGTAATGACAGTATAATTTCTTATAAATAATAGATTATTAAGTATTGGAGTAAAATATTAAATATAATATAAGTATAATATTTATTTGTAATTTGTTACTTCTATCAGACTATTTTTTCTTTTGTTCATGCTGAATCACATTGAATTTCATAGATTACATTCCTCATGACTATAATAGTATAATGATATTTGAAAGACTTAAATTAAATAAATATTTTAATAAAAATTTAAAATATAATATGACTTCTTATTAAATATTCTAATAAATACTAATTTATACTATTAGGCTATCAACAAAAAAAAATAACAAAAAAGGACGCAAAAAACAAATTGTAACAATGTTAATACAAAATATATTTAAAAATGTAACTTAATAGATTTTGAGAAATTTACAGAAAGAAATTAGGATTTACACACATACACATACAAACCAGGAAACAGAACAAGAAGTAAAAATGTTATTTATAAAAATATGACAAGCCATTACTTAACATACTTGAACTTGATATAATAATAAGGATCAGTCCTTACATAACTGAACAGACCACCCAAGTGCTAATCGATCAAATCCGCAAGAAAATAAATTAGCAAATGGATTATCTTCACTCCACGCAACAGCCGTTACCATACGTCTATGTCTCTAAAAAAATAATAGTAAAAATTCATATTAATAAAATGTTGCTTTTTTCACAAATATACTGTACAATTGCATTATAATTTTGAATGTGCTTTATGAAATTTTAAAATGGATTATTTTAGATATGATAGTGATTTTATTAAATACTAAATTAATAAAAACAGTTTTTACATTTCTAGCTGTTCTGGGTATTCTGTTAACTCGTTGTCCAGTCATGTCGTACAACATAACTTGTCGATTGTCATGAGGAATAGCGATAACACCATTAGAAGCAATAGCAAAGCGATTTACACCAGATTCAGCTCTGATAGTAGTAATTGGAGAGCGCATATTACGCAATTCCCAAACTTTTATGGACCGATCATCCGATCCTGATACTAATTTATCTTCTCCGCCAGGTCCAGCAGATGTGAAAACTGCACAAGTCACTGTACTGTAACATTGTTTCAATATTAATTATTACCACAGTACATTTATCTAACACAGTAATAACTCACTCTGTATGACCTTGAAAAACTGAAACTGAGTTTATAGCTTCTCGAAAATCCCACAATCTAAATGTAGTGTCTCTAGAAGCAGTGACAACCAACTTCTGGGAATGATGTGAAGAAGCATAAGTTAATTCTTCATCATGTCCTGAAAATTTTAATTTAATTTCATTTAGGACCATATTTTTAATTCTTCAAAATATCACTCATGAAGTATTAGACATTTAGGACATTCCTATTCTAAAATAACAGTTATATAAACTTATACACATGTACATCTTTTATACAGTATTGTTAATATAAAGTATTAAGTGTCTTCTGGAGCATACCAGAGTCCAATGTATTATAAGCCCTTGCATTTAAAACCAACTATCAAGTGTAATTTAAGTATCTGACATAGGATTTTTTCAAGTGGATGGTACATGTGTCCACATGTGTTGTGTCCATTTCACAAACATACAACACAGCATATCCACTTAACTCTGTTATTATTAAAACTAAAGTGAATTGATTCATTATACAATTTGAAGATAAGATTGTTATCCAGGGCATCTCACATGATTTTGTTGATTTTAATATACCAAATTTACAAAGCAAGTTATGAGCATTTTACAACAATGTATTTGTACATTTATTAATGATCAAACTTGCTTTAAAATTAAAAGATAAATAAAAGCCTCCAAAATGCCCCATCTTACCTTTAAATGTTATACAAGGTTAATTTGTCAAGCATAAAATTTAATCATACATTTTGCAGGAACTAAATGTTAAATAATTTTAATAATATTAAAAATGTTTTGTTTATTATAAAACATGTATATTATTAAATAGATCTTTATATTATAGCTGCAATTAAAGCTAATATTAGTTATGCTAAAACAATCCTTATAGGTTGTAAATTGTAATACACGTTACAAAAATGAAATTAAAATATTTATCAAGTATTAATTATAAAAAATTTGTCTTTATTCAGAAAATTTTTAACTTTTAAGCATTTGACCTCATATTAGTTTTAATTAAAACATTAATTATTTAACTAGTGATTAACAATTATTATAGCTATCAATACATAACTTACCAGTTAGTGAGTTTAACAGTTCACTGGTTTCAACATCATACAAATTAGCAGTTCTATCCCATGATGCAGTAATAATTTGATCACCGCCCAGTAACCAATCACTAGCCATAACTGGCCCATTATGTCCCAAAAATGTACACGACGGTGTGCGTAATATTGGAACAACTCGGTCATCTTCAGTCTCAGTGTCATCAGATTCCCGATCCCTCTATAAAATTAAAATAAGAATTTTACAAGCTATAGCCTGATTAAATAAAATATTATATTATATAGAATATCAAAATTATGGAAAATGTAATTAATAAAGAAAAATACACTCACTAAGTTATCTAGATTAACGGCTGCCTGCCAAATGTGAATAGTTTGATCACCGCTTGATGTGAGAGCTAAATCTTTACTGGGATGGAATTTTATAGAATTAATAGATCCCATATGGCCAGTGTATTGTAAAAGTGGTGTACCAGTTTCAATACACCATATTCTTGCGGTATGATCTAAGTGTAAGGTAAAAAGGATTAAGAACCTACAAGACCAAAATATACTTAGTACATACCTGCTGAACAGGTACCAATGACGGGCTGTCCAGTATGAGGTAACGCTAAATCCCACAAGCCATCTCTGTGTCCGCCATATTCTTTTACAAACTGACAATTAGCTGCTGAAGGACTTTTAAAGCTAGATACAATTTTACTAGTTTGTGCTTTTAATTTTTCTGCAGTTTTAAGTTTTTGACCAGTCGGCGGTTTTTGTTTCGAATTTACTTGAAATTGTTCAGTCGTCAAGTACTTTTCGTTAACTTTCTCAGTGAGTGACTCAACTTTTTCCTGCAGAACAATATTTTCTTGGCACACAGTCTCAAATTCCTTTTCGATAAGTCCGAAGAGATGAATTAGACGTTTTCGAACGGTAGGTGGAATGTCGACTTCCGTTTTGTGCATTGCAATGATTTATCACAGACAGTATGAAAAAAAATTTAAGTTTGGCACATTTGTACTTTGTAGTCTCGTTGGTAATTCAAAAGAGTATTGAATACTTTAAGTGAATAGTGATTACTGATTACTGATTAGCCACTACAGACAGAATATTTGAATCCTATTTTTTCTTATCAGTGTCACACAGCAACCAGCAGAATAATCAATACTAGGGGTTACCAAAATGTTAATTTAATTAACATTGAAAAAAATAGACTATTTCCTTTGTAATAAAATTCTAGTTTATTACACTATTATTAAAAAAAATACAAATTTAAAAAAAATCTTTTGAGAAATCAACATTGGGGAAATTTTTATTCAGAACATCCGAGTATGGAAGAGATGGATAATGTGCAGGTATCCGCTGAGGTACCTTCACCGGTGGCATAACTGCTGGATTGAACGCCACATTACTTGGATCATACTCTTTAAACCACTCACTGGGCGTCCTACAATTAAAAACATTTTAATTAGTTAGTTATATAAAACAAGGCAGATTTTCTTTTTATAACAATATTTTTTAATTAAAATGATTATGTTATTTCTAAAATATAAAATGAACGTTCTTTTAAGTAAAAACATTTTATTTTTGAGGTAACAATTTTATATTTGCAGATATAAATAAATATTATAGGTACTAAATATTATGTATAATCAATATTATAGTTTTACTTATTATAAAACTTGTAGCGATGATTAGGTGAATATAAACTGTGCTTAAGCCAAGTTTTTTTTTCAAATAAAAATATAAACAAAAACTATTCATTCGAGTAGTCTATATTCTTCTTACAAAAAATTTGATAATAGGTAAACTTACTCTAATATTAAGTTTAAACAAATTGTAGTAAGAATCCAGTACATATACAATTCAACTATAGACTTAGATTTATTTAACACTACCTTATTTAATTTGTCTAATATCTGATCTAATCATCTCTTATCCTCTTCTATTTCTCTGCTCTCTATATCATATTTTCCCCTATTTTATTTCTTCTACCTACATATTTTATAACCACTATACTATCAATGTAATTATTTATTCATATTATGCTGCTTTTATATAATATCTTTAAGTTTAAATCGTTATTTAATATTTAATATTTGTATACATATACTTTTTTTTTTTTTTTCTTTTTATTCTTTTATTCTTTTCTCTATTTTGTTCTGTTTTATGTTATTTATATTCACATTACTTTTAAGTTGTAACCCATATTATGTGCACTTAACACAAACTGTCACTACAATATTTTTGTAATTGGAATTTATTTCCGTAAATAAATTATTATTATTATTATTATTATAGATTTATACATTGTTAAACTAAGTCTAAAGAGAACACGTCATCTAAGTATGGCAACCCCTTCAAAATGAAATATAAATCTATATTAAAAACTAAGAAGTGTGAATTTTAAAATTCTTGGCTTATCTGTATTCTAAGGTCAACAGTTATACCAGATTTATACACACATGATTCTTAATGAAACTTAATTAACATCAAACTCTATATTTTATAATAAAATAATTTAACTTAGTGAGACTATTGGCATCTGAACGGTGGCCATGGTCTATCGCAAACGAGGTAACCGTCAAGCGGCAGCATATGCATTATGCATCTATAGTGATATAGTGGAAAAGTTTTGAAATTTGGTAAATATTTTCATTTTTCAATCATAATGGGTTGATATTTTAATCGTATAAATTATACATATAATTTTGCAAGCGTTATCACCTAAATTGGTGTTTTAAATATATTTTATGGTGTTTCTACACCTCAAATGGAAACAAAAAAAATCCTTATGACCATAATCAAATTATCAATAATAAAGTGATAATTTCTATGTTTGTGTTTTTTTGGGTTAAATGCAAGTTTGATTCATAATAATGTTCATATCTGCTAAACCGTAGGTACAGGCCCGTAGCCAGATCAATTATTCAGGAGGGGCAAATCGAGTTGTAGGGGGGGCAATATAAAAAACCTATATTATAACTAATTTAAATAAAAAAATGCTAGGGGGGCAACGATCGTATCTAGGGGGGCAATGCCCCCCCCCCGTGGCTACGGGCCTCTGCGTAGGTACTACAATTAATTTGAATACAATGATGAAAAGCCCATAAAATTGGGATTAGGGAAACATATCTTACAAGGTTCCCACCTGATTTTTTGGGTAAAAAGAATAATACAAATGTTTTATAACTTCAAAATGTCGAAATTTTAAAAATTTCAGTTTTATCTAACAATTATTTTTTAAGGCAGGGGCCATAAGAACATTTTTATTCCATTTGAGGTGTAGAAACACCTCTAGAAGTTAGACACATTTATCGTGCAACACCCTCTATATAATATACAATGTGAAATCAAGATAACATATAAGATTGTGCACCATAATAATTACTCTACAAATTCGATATTTGTAGACTATTGTTGATGGTTACCTCATCTGAGTTGTTACAAACAAATCAACCAAAACGCGTACCATAGCTGAGCGAATGCCAAAAAAGACATATAAAAACCTTTAAGCATTAACTGATAAGAATATTAAATAATGGTCTGTTTCAAAAATAAATTACCCAACATTTTATAGTTTTGCTATCACTAAGAATCATATACAGTGGAATCTCAATAACTCAAATCAGTTGGAACGAAAAAAAAAATTTGAGTTATAGAAAAAATTGTGGGTACTTGATGAAATGCAGGGGCGAAGATATTCCTTCAGGTTACCGAAAATTCGACTTATAGATGTTTGAATTATCAAGGTTTCATTGTATTCATATTGACCATCATAAATTCAATAAATGAGTAATATTTCTAAATTTTCAGATTTAAAAATAAATTAACATGAATTGCCAATTTACAATGGTAATTTATAAAATTAAGACATTAAAGTCCTCAGTTTTTTTTAATACTTCTTAATAGTTAATAACCCCAATATTACCATATATCAGATGAAATATTATCAATTACTGTATTGCTATAATTACTGAGCATTGCACTTACATCTTGGCTAATTCTGGTTTTAAATTGTTATGGTTATTTTGTGAAACTGTCAATGAAGCAACAGTTTTTGATAATCTACATACTTCAGGATGATAATGCCTCTAAAAAAAAATACATATATTAAATTGGTACTATGAATACTATTATATTATTGCATCAAACACATTAGTAATTACTAACCTGTAATGCTGGAAGTTCCCATAATGATGTACTTCCAGCGTTACTATGTTCCGGTTCTTGTAATTCAGCATTGTAAATTCCTTGTCCATAAGATGGGTCAACATCTAATAAAGATTCTGTGTTCTTATTTGTCTAAAAATAAAAAAAAAGGTAAATAATAATGTTATATGAATTAAAAAAATAATAATAATGCTTTAAGAAAATTACTATACATATTAATATAATATAATATACAAAATATATACAAATGACAAATAGTTAATATAATTACTTGTATTATAGTTCGAAGAGCAGCTAAGATCCCAAGTGATGCATTGTGAAGGGTTTGAAGACTCAACGTGGACATTCTTTTCACAAATGACAGTGTAGAATTGGCAGTTACTTTCTTGCGACCCACCAAAAACAATGCTTCAATTGTACGAAGGAAAGTTTCTAAATTATCATGATATTTACCTAAAAGTTGTTAATATTTTAAGATTAAAATTAGTATATGTTATTCTATTTGCAAACAATATTTTCATAAAAGATTATTATAACATAGTGCATACAGTATTTTATAGATTAAAAATATTTAGAAAATTAAAATATTAATTAAATAATCTATCATTTATTTACATCCGATTATAAATCAATTTGATTGGTATTTCATTGATTTCATTAAAATAAAAGGGTTTTTCAACTTACAACAATCTAATTCAGGAATAACTCTATACAAATGAGAATAAAAATGAACAGGATCAATGTTGATTACAGTTCCTTGTCCAGATAGTATGACAAAAATAGTTTTAATACAACAAAGTTGTTCATGAACATTCAGTTGATGTTTCTTAATTACTGAATCCAAAACTGTGAGAATATCGTGGTAAAATTCTAAGTTGATTGAATGGCTGTATCTACATAAAACAGTAAATTCAATTTCACAGAAATACTAATAATGCATATTTAACACTAACTTTGCCAATCCTTCAAGACAAACAGACAATAACTTAGAACGCGGAGCAGTTTTTAATATTCTGAAGTATATCAAAAATACTAGTTTAGTTATTTCAGTTAAATTGTTCAAGTGACTTTTAACATTTTCTTCAGCTTTTGTCTCAAGCATTTCTTTATCTAATTTATCCAACATTTTACTTCGCTAAAAATATAAATAATTATTTATTTAATAATAATATTGTACAGAGCATAAATAATAGTGAGATCTTACTTTACGTTCTTTTTTTGACATAGCTAATAATTTTTGTTTTCTGGTCATAAATTTTTTTGATTTCAAAATGTCTTCTTTTTCTTTATCGAGATTGACATTTCGGATGGGCAATGCAAGTAAAACAGATAAGAGCTCACTGTGCACACAATGACTTCTAGTCTTAACAAGTTGATTTATGCGCCGCACTATCTAATTGTAAATATAAATATGATTCTCAATTATTCATAATAGCTATATTAAAATATTTTTTTCAGAGATGTAAACAAGTTTTTTAATTCTTACCACTAATGAAATAGTTCCTTTTTTATCTTCTTTAAAAATTTTAATAAATGTCTCTTCAATTTTTTTTCTAACATTAGTATTTTTGTTATCTAAGTAAAGAGTTAACAAATGCCCAATGTTGACTGCATAATTAAAATATGAATGAGAAATTAATAATTCACACATACAATTAACAGCCATTTCAGCCAAATTTATATGGACCTAAAATGAAAAAATAAGTTAATTTAATATTTACTATTGATAGTATTTTATGTTTTTACGGACAAGCAGATATAAAATGCATATATTTTTTATTTATTTTGCCAAAAATATAAAATTGGCAACTATATGAAAAAATTGATCATCCATAATTTAATCAAGTTTTAAACTTATGGTAACTATAAAGCTCATAGAGAAGTAACAAGTACACAAATTAGGTAAAGAAAATATAATTATTAATTACTAACTAGTAACTTGGCACAATCAAACTTATGAACAATCTAATTATATGGTAAGCAAACTGTTCTAAATTGTATTGATTGATGGACCTTACTAATTAAATCTAAAATTAAACACTAAAATATCAATGCCTGAACAACATCAGGCAGGGCATACATAATATTAATTTTTTTTTTTTAATACACTAACTGAACTCTCTTTAAAATATTCAAATTATATATGCTTGCAAGTTTAATTACTAACTTTAGTTCAATAACAACTTACATTTGTTATGATTCGGGTATCTCCTTTTTTTTTGTGGAGGCAACTAGCCATTTTCTCTAAATTGGTTAAATAAATTTTGTAACCCTTGAGTAATTGTCCTTCATATCCAATCAACTCTTTTGTAACCAATTTCACTAAAAACAAAACATAATATATACGTTAAGTTAAAAGTAAGTAATCAAATAAGTATTTGATCATGAAGAAATTTTTTATAAATTGTCAGTCAATAATTATCAACTTATATATTATATACATTGAAAAGAAGATAGTTTAAATATAATATGTAAATTTAAATATTTTACATACAATAACAAAAAAAACATTAAAGAAAAAAATATAGTATAATAAAGATACTCAAGAAATTTACATTTTACTCCATCATGTTTATCCAGTTTTATTTGATAACTTGGTAAGAGATCCTTAAAAACTTCCAACAATGTTAGTGTTGCCAATTTTTTTATCACAACTTGTAATTCTGGATCACGTTTTTCCATTATTTCTAAGAGATGTACAATATTTCCAATCTAAAAGTTTAAAAAGTACAATAGCTACATTAGGCATATTAGAATTATCAATATATTTCTTTTTTTGCTCAGAATAACACCTATGTAAAATCTAGATTTTTAAGAAATGAATAGAAAAAAAATAATAATTAAAGAAAATAACAAACGAGCAGGTATTTTGACGATATTTTGATCACTAAAACTAAATAACTTCAACGCTAATAAGTATGTTGTACAAAAGGAAAATTGAAATCAAGATAACATATTATTTATTAGAGACTACAAAATGCGAATAAAATATATTTTCGAATATTATTAGGCTCATGTAAATAAAAATTACCTTTAGGTCAGGATTCTCTAATAAAGTGCTAGCTAATAGTCCAATACGCTGTTTATAACTTTGAATTGTGTTTTCTCTTTTAGCATATAGTTTTGCAACACTAATTGGTTCACCTTTATTAACTGATATTTCTTTTTCAGGTTCATTAGTATCCAACCAAACATACTCATCATCATTATTTTCTTTATTGTCTTCGATTATTTTTTTTTTAGGTTGAGGTTTCTCTGTTTCTATGACAGATAAATAAATTTGTTAGGTTTATTAATATATAAAAAAATGTCCAAGAAAAGTTTGATCACAAGCAAATAGCAAGTATAGGAATAGATAATAAATTGTAAAAGTTAAACATTTAGTCTAGATGACTCAAGAGAACTTTATCAAAATATGTTAAGACTTTTTTGATTACAATTATTATTATTATGCAATTCCCATGTATTTCAGTCGATACAATTTTACTGTACCTACTAATTTAATTTTTTAATTTTTTAAAATAGATACTATCTGTATCCTAGTAACAATACTTGTTAGAAGAACCCACACAGTAATGACACTTTCTGTTTTTTTTTTTTTTTATTAATTCAAAAAACTATTAGGTACAGATAAATATAAAATAATATACCTAGATCTTACCTATTTCATCCTTTTCTAAAGTGTATCGTCTTAAGATCCCATCTTTAGTTTTAATCGGTAACAAAGGTTTCTTAATAGATACATCATCTGCTTTCATCATCATCGAACTACTCTCATACTCATTTTCAAGTTCTTCATCATCGTTTTCTCGAGTTCTTTTATTTTTACCATCCTAAATACACACATTGTTAATAGATAAAACAATTAAAATTAGTAAATTATTTACAATTTACATTAGTAATTTGAATACGGTTGTACATCTTATAATTTTGGTTGTCAATATTTTTTTTAAGAAAATCCAAATCTTCTTGGTCAACCATTTCCAACATATCATCTCCAATATCACTGTTTTCTGCTTCTTCTTCCTCAATTTCTTCAGGTGGATCATCTCGTCTTTTTAATGGAGGTTGAGGCACATTATAGGCTTTAGACTTATGTTTTTTTGTTTTGATGTGTCCTTTATTTCGTAAATGGTTACGCCTTTTAACATTGCTTGTTTTACCTCTTTTAACAATATTTTTCTAAATAAAAAACATACAATTAGAACTAAATTCAAGGAAACAAAAATACTTATAATACAAATTATATAGTAAGATAAAGTTGAGAGTAAAATTAATGATTTAACATTTAACTATTCAGTACCATTGATTTTATAATATAGTAATATACTGCTATAAAATATATATAAAATCAATATCAGTACTAATATATAACTTATTTATAATTATTTAACTTACTTTAACCATTTTTATAAAAATAATAGTTCAAATTAGTGTTTTTAACTATACACGTCGTGCACCAATATTAATTACTGTTTTTATTTTTTTTAAATGAGCATGTATTTTTTTATTTGTCACATAACCTTAAATTTACTCAAATTGATTTTATTATCTCTTTATCTATCATGCACGGGAATATTACAATATTACTATATAGTTCCACAACACATTTTATTCCAATGATGTTTTGTTCTAAATTCTTGTGCAATTTATAATCATCAGCTGGTTGTTACAGCACAGAATAGGTGACATTTTACCTATTCTGTGGTTACAAACTACAGTTGTAGCCAAGGTCATGTATTTAGCCATGGCCCATGGCCAAGATCTATAAAGAAAGATCGCGGAAAAAAGGCCTACGGAAAAAAATCCCAGAAAAAAACCTGTGACGGAAAAAATTCCCAAAAAATGCACTGATGAGTTATGAGGTATTATTTAATAAAATAAGACGTGACAATCACTTGAATAGTAATCATCATTCATAGGTATATTACTATTCAAACAATCTATGATAATCATTATTGTACTAATAAAAAATAATTAATAACTAATGACTAATGCGTAATTATTAAAAAATGGATGATTTTATTGTTTATAAGTAACTTGAATGTACCTATTTTGCCTAGGTATACTATACGGGTAACAATTTATGCATGACAAAATAAATTTATTTTGTCATGAATTTATGTTTGCGCGAAATATTCTTAGAGGACGTCTCACCCGCATCCATTATTATTTATGTTTTTTAAACTTTGATAACTTTTTTTTTGAAGTTCTAATAACGAAAAAGTAAAAACGATATTGCACAGCCAAAGTTCTCTTTTTTTATGTGGTGAAAATTTCGTTTCTAAGTTATGACTGTATAGACGTATAGCCTTCTCGGTTCTTTCCCACGCAAAACTGTTTTTCTATGCCGTACGTACGGAGACACCATTATTATGTGAAACGTCCTCTTAAAAAAATATAATGTTATTATTAACATTCAGCCAATAATCTGTTTTTAAGGCTTTTAATAATTTAAAAATAAAAACAATATTATTAATATTTATATTTTATATACCTACCACATAGGGGTAAATAGTGGGGGATGAGTTTGGTGGACCAAGCCCCTCCCCAATTTATATTGAGTTGTGTTTCTTTAATATTTGCTAATTATTATCAAATATATTTGCTAAAAAAACATTGGAAAAATTGTTTGGAAAAAATTATTTTTATTCAATAGGTAAATATTATCCATTGTTTTCTTTTAAAATTATTATGAAGGAGAAGAGAATTTAAAACATAACGCTCATATCAGCTGCTATCTGCAATTATTAATTTAATAGCCGTGTTTTGGCGACGCAGTTTTGAGCAACCAGGTTACTAGAAATGTTTGTTCAATTAACTACTTGGTTGGTATATCGCCAAAACATTTTGTTTACTGCACAGTATTTTATTATGTTATAATTTGATAGCTGATGTCGGATACTCGGATCTCGGACACGATTTAAGATAGTCAAGCCCGGATTAAGACATTTTGAGGCCCAGGGGCCAAAGTTTTAATTGAGGCCCTTGTACGAAAAAAAAAAATATTAATGTATATAATGTGTTCCGGGGTGAAGTGACCAGCCGACGTCATAAACAAGTATACCAAAAATGATAAAGAAATAGCCTTTAAAGATTGGGTCTAACTTTTTTATTTTTTAAGTCATGAGCAAACTTTTTTTATCAAAATCATACATATCACGCATTTGTTTATGTATTTTCAAAAGTTTTTAACATTTTTATTTATTTTAAAGCTATTTAATTGTCCTATCAACACTCCAAAATACGCTATTGAACTAGAAATGCACTAATTAAATTAAAAAAGTAAAAAAAAGTTGGCAAAAATTAGCATTTTTTAAAGGAAATCGTGTATTATTCCAAATAATTGATTACTTGGGATG
>NC_042495.1:53282041-53309901 GCF_005508785.2 Acyrthosiphon pisum
AATTGCTCATAACTAAAAAATTAAAAAGTTAGATTCAATCTTTAAAGGGTATATCTCATCATTTTTGATATACTTTCATATGACGTTGGTCAGTCACTTCACCCTGGAACACATTGTATATTATTTAATATTTTTTTTTTTTCGTACAAGGGCCTCATTTAAAACATATTGGGTATATAGGCACATAGCAATAAATAATGAATAATGTATTAATGTATCACTTTATTTATAAATTATAATTTACAAGCTTTTTTTCTTGCTAAATAATCATCGATTTTTTTTTAGGTGATTTATTTAGTGTTACATAGCCTATAACGAAAAAAGTAATGGACAAATTAGAGGCCCCTAAATAAATTCTAACTTTCGAGGCCCGGGGGCCATGGTCCCCCCTGCCCCCCCTTATTCCGGGCTTGAAGATAGTACCTTATTATATATTCATGGATAGTACTATCTTAAATCGTGATCTTGGATGACAAATCATAAAATCGTTATCAGTGGATATCACTATATCAGTAACCGAAGACAGTAGTTTTTAATTGTTTGCTAAACCGGGAGTATCCAAATTCACCCAAAATATTTTTGTCCCAATGTACAATTTTCCCAATTTTGGAATAAAAGTTAATTACTACATTAACTGCCACTGAATATACAATTAATGATATAAACTTATCTACTAAAGAATATTTGTGTAAAAATGCATCATTGTTACTATATAGTATTTACATAGATTTTTCGCGTAGTCTATATATCTATATATATATAAAACCTATATGAGTATATAGTGGTGTATGGGTAATTTTTTTCTAGGGTATACGCTCAGCCAGTGTTTGGCAAGTTCCTTATAAAAAGGAATTCTTTCCGTTCCTCGTTCTTTTTTTAAAAAATGAATTCGTTTTGTTCCTTGTTCCTTAAAAAAAAAGAATTTGTTCCTTTGAAAAATGAACGAGTTCCTTTTTTAGTTTCAAATAAAATAAAAATTCTTATTTAATCATTAATGTTTTTTTTCGTATTATGTATACTTCTTTAATTTTTATTTATAATATATAACTACAAGTAGGTATTTTTATATGTTTATACAATATATTATTATATATTTTGAGATTTTCTTCGAAATTAAATTTTTGGCTAACGTATGTCGATTGTCTTAACATCTATAGTCGATAACAATCACTAATTAGGAATATACATTATACACATTAAAAAAATATATCTTAATTTCAATTTTTACATACCTACTTATCTGTATAAATTATTGGAACTAGAAAGGAATGAACAATTTTGTTATTTTTCCTTAAAAAAAGAACTAGTACATTTTCTCATTCTTTTTTTATAAAAAGGAATTCGTTCCAGGAATCCGTTCTTTCCAAACGCTGTGCTCAGCACATAAGCGTATATTGTGGGGGGAGGGGAGGAACTTTATCCTATCCCTCTCAAAAAAATTTCCAACCAAACCTAAAATTAACTTATGGTGGGTCGTGGGGTATACCACCGCGCTTTTATATATCAATTGATTTATCTAGCCCCCTCCCCCACCAGAAAAAGGTTTTTAGACATATTTACGCCATGCACCAAGATCAGATGAAGTTGGATTAGTTAGAACTTACTTTTTGTTACATAATTTCGTTCTGTTTGCCCTGTATGCGGTAAAAAAAATTTGATCTAATACATTTTTGTAACGATCATTATTATAAAACAATTGGTAATTTAATAAAAATCTCTTTTATTAAGAACATCTGAATAGTTATATATTACACAATATCATAAATATAAAATAATTGACTGACTATAAAATCTGCGAATCCATATCAATGTTGCTATTTGTTATTTTCTACCAAATATATATAAATACCTATACGAATTATTGTTTTATATTGATATGAGGGTTATTAGTTGATTATCTTTAAAATATATTTATATATATAATTTTCCATCGTCGAAAATAAAGACAAAAATATTTTTTTGAAAGCAATTAATATTTTATTTTACTTAAGTTTTTGATTAATTTTGATGGTATACGTGGATAGGTGGTATACGCGCGTATACTTGCGTATCTCTAGTATTTTTACAGGGTATACGCTAAATCAGTAAACTGGTGATAGGTTATACGTCGTATACCCTCCAGCCACCAATACAACATTGAGTATATCAACTTTATTTAGTCATGGAATTCATATACAAGAATCATTTAACCCGTTCAAAAATGTACAATTTATTAAAATTTAAAATGGTCATTAGTTATTATTTTTGTTCAATGATACAGAAATATGAAATTGGAAATATATATCCTATACATCATGCCAAACGTAAACCAAGCTGGAAGGGTTTGTTATGTATAAAGGACTTCCTAATTCCGGGCTAATATTGGTAACTCGTTATTCTAATTCTAAATTCCAAATTATTTTTATTCGTTTAATTGATTGTTCTAAACAAATAATATTTATTCCAAATAACAGTTAATCCAATAAATACCTATATTTTATTTCAGACTTGAAAAATATAATGCGTAGTAAAAATTTATCAATACAAATTAAATTTAGAATAAATATAGATTGAAACAATGATGAGTGCATTCTAGAACAAAAAAAAATATTGTATTGTATTGGCTAGTGGCATAAACAGACAATGGAACAAATGGTCGTTGGAACAAATATTTCTTAGAATAATTAATAATCGTCAGAACAAAATATCTATATTTTGGATTATGGATATTAATTAAATTTAAACAAATTGGCTTTGGTACTAGCATCATAGGCGTAAGGTGGTCAAATATATTGTGAGGGCTGCAAAAACAATTAAAGCCCCCCCCCCCAACTAGCCACGCCTATTACTGCCCAGAACAATTTTAGCATAGAGTGGCATATTTAGGAATTTTTCATGGATATTGGAGGGGGTCCAGCTAATTTCCAAACACATTTAAGTGGGGGGGCTCTGCTACAGAATATTTTAATTTATTAATATTATATATTATATTAGATGTTTAGATAGGTATTTATTGGAGGTGGTCCGGACCTCATGGACCCCCCCCTCCAATCCCGAATTAAGGATCGATTGGGCCCCGGGACACCATACACTTAGTGGGCCCCCTTTCCACTTTAACTTCAAAATAATTGTATCATTACATATTAGCGACTTTATATTATTGTATAATTTTTTACTAAGTATAGAAAAAATATATAGATGTATCTAATGTCATATTATACGCGTACGTGGGCTTTTGTTTGTTTAACAATTTTGGATCGATGATATAGAATTTCGTTAAATCAAAAAAAGACATAGTGTTTCTTATTTTTAACAGGCTATTTTTTTTATAATATTTTCAAAATTTTTAATCACGCAGTTGTACCCATAGACGCAAATAGACAAATTATTTTGGGGGGACTAAAGCCCCTCCTATAATATTTTCTAAAAATTATATTATGTGCTCAGTACTAATTACTGACTTTTGAACTGGGGGGATTTGGCATAAATGTGGGAGGATTAAGTCCCCCCTAGGCCCTAAGCCCCCACCCATTTGCGCCAATGGTTGTACCAATAATAAAATCGACTTTATTTTTTCAAATGGTAACCACTATAATATGTTTTGATGGATTCTGATTTCTGGAAAAACTTTTTTCAGAACATTTTAACAGTCAAATGGTCAGTTTTGGTTCGCTATAGGTTATTATAAGTTATAACTACCTATATGGTCCTCTAAAGTATAGTATAATATGCATTAATACTTTTAACTGAAATACCTAATTTACAAGAGCTAAATAATTTTTTCTTATAACTATACCTTTTTATATAATTAAACAATTAAATCAGTAATCTAAAATGCTCAAAAAAAAAAAACAAACAAATTGTTGGAAAACAGTTCATTATTCATAGTAATTTTTCGTGGTATAAAATTGAGAACAATTTTATTTTATAACTAATAAAAATAATTTACCTACCTACTTAAATATATTTTTTTTTTTGAAAACTATTGGACACGTTAAAAAATATATTTTGGGGATAAAGATGGGCCGCAAAAATCAATGGGCCCCGGGACCGTGCCATCTTGGCCTCGCTTTAATCCGAGCTTGCCCTACTCCACTGTACGCCACTGCTAGCATAGAACAATAGTACTAGATCATAATATACAAGAATTTCTTAGAGGAAGAAAAATCTTTAGAACCAATTACCGAATAATATTATATTTGTAGAACAAAAAGTAGTGATCCGTCAAAGGTTCCCAAACTTTTTAGAGAACGACCATGATAGCACCATATTATAGCAGAGTTGGGGGCAGTTGTCAGAAAAATGATAATTCTGCAATGCTGCTGATTATAAATATCTTTACCTATGGAAGTGACCCATTTTGGAAAATTATTAAATTAAATTATTAAATTATTAAAAAATAATTAATTAATTATTTTAATTATAATTTTAATAATTATAATTATAATAATTTTAATTTTATTAATTATATATTTTAATTATTTAAAAAAAAAAAAAATTATTAAATTATTGTAGCGTCCATTGAGCACGGTTGTACATATTATACTATTGTTCTACGGTAGTATCTTAAATAAATCGTGGGCGTCATGATGGTATTGTGGATTTCAATATTATGTCTATCAAAGTTTCACGCTTACATTGTGGTCACACTGATTAATACGAAAACCAACCAAAACATTTTATTTGTGAATTGCAATTTGCGACTCAATTGTTGTGACTTGTGAGGCTCGACATTCGTCTACTACTCAACTCAATTTGTGCTCATCGACCAATGCCCATAAGTAGTTATTACTCATTATTTAAACGCTCAATAATAACTATTCGTATAACCTCATATTTTGGGTATCATTTGCATCTTTAGTGTCACAGTGAAAGTTATAATCAGCAAATATTGAATAGTATACTATAGACATTACGCAAAAGATCTTCTATACTCTATTGTGTAAATACTATATACTAAAATACCGAGTAGAGTTTACGTTAATTAAAATGTCGGAAAAGTTAGAACCGCGAAAAGTTTGTGATTTGAAGGTGACTGAACTACGTTCGGAATTAGAAAAACGTGATTTGGATAAAACGGGAGTAAAAGCGATACTTTTAGAGCGTTTGCAAAAGGTAAGTGTTTAAAAATTGATGATATTGCTAAAATAAAAAAAACAACGGTACATGGTTTGATTATTTTCAACACAATGTATAGCGTTTTTTGAAATTAAATTTTTCATGATATAAACATTGTTTATAGTTTTTTTCACGTAACCATATGTAATTGTTTAATACTAGTTTCATCTTTTGATGTTTTACTTTTAAAATAAGTATTATTACTTTTCAAATTTAAATAGCAAACAATAAATGAAAATGTTTGTCCATATTATATGTAATAAAGTATGGGTACTTACTATTGTCAGAATTTAAAGTTATCTATTTCTACTTATTTTATATTACATCATCCATAATAGTCGTTTGCCAATGCATTAAATGAAACCTAATGCTATTGGTACGTTGTACACCTTTTAGAACTAATAGGTAATTATTGTAGCTTGTAATAATTAATAAAGGTAAATAATATATTTTAATAAAATTGTGATCATAAACCCATTTTGATATCAATAAAAAAACTAGTTTTAATTGTAGCCTCCGTGTTGTCAATTTGTATGTATTTATATGAATACTGCATTGTTAATTTTAATATAATGTATATTTAACCTTACAGTTGGGTTTTTTTTTATTAGTTAAGGGCAAATTCTTCCTATCTACATAGATACATGTATATTTTACATACGGTAATAATTTGTGGACCTAATAAATTCTGGCAAGATTGTTAATAGTCTAGCAATCTTTGCCTACAACTGTGGATTAAATAACTAGTTTACTAGGCAGTTCAATTGTCGGATAGTGAAATATTTTAGACGCCTAGTGGGTAATAATTTTAATAACTGGGTGATATAATGCCTAAATCTTAATCCGTCCTAATCATATTGCATTACCTATTGGAGGAATATAAGTATACCTCATGTGTTTCTCAAAATAATTTGGTATAGAAATATTCAACTATTACTACTTATCTAAATTGTCTTCGCTAGGAATTATTTTTCATCCAATACATTAATTCAAATCAATACTACCTACAGTGATCTATTCAATAACAATTACCTACATTTGAATTTCAATATGCAATACATTTTGAATTAAATCAAATATTAAACCATTAAATGTTCATTTCCTAATATCAGTTGCATTCTTAGGAATTTGAAATGTGTGGGGTTGTGGATAATTTTCTAGGAACATTTCTAAAAGGGCTATCAGCACACAAAAAAACGGGCACGTAAAATTACAGCCAATAGTGGGAGGGAGTTCAAACCTCTTGACCTCAACCCCCCCCCCCCCCATGAGTATGCCCATTCCTGAAATCCGAAAAAAAAAAGCAGATCAAATATTTTTAAATTAGAGCTAAATAATAAGTCTGTCTATTTACTAAATCTATATTCACTTTTAAAATTATACAATAGTCACAATGCATAAATATCACAAAATCTATAGTTGCACAATAGGTAGGTACCTACTTAAATATTATTTTTGAAATCATTTATAAACAGAAATGTCCATTGTAAATCTTAAAATTTGTTTGAACACATCCCCGGGTTGGACCTACTGGGATCAATTGTGAATCTAAATCATCCCGGGAACCACTCAATCACACAAAAAATTTCATTAAAATCGATCCAGCTGTTTAGGGATGCATAAAGACAGACATCCAGACAGACAAACTTTAATTTTTGTATTTATAGATAAATCAACAAACTTATAAAATATAAACCTACAGAATAAAATTATAAAAAAATCAAGCGACAATTAAATGTATGGTTTACTAGGATACATTCATAATAAAAATATTTTAAGAGCTTAAGTTAAATTCTTTTTCGCACGCTGATCTTTAATTTTAATTTGCCTTAGTTTTATTAATATATTGTGATTTAATGTAATAGGTAGTAATTTGTATGTTTTATCTTATTTCAGGCACTTCTTGAAGAAGGAGAAGATCCGGAAAATTGTGTTTTTGATAAACTTGAATTTAAAAATGTTATCACTGAAAAGTCATTAATGTCAGAAAAGAAATCTCCTAGTGTTGAAAAAAAAAAACCAGTTACTCCTACAAAAACAATAAAGAAAAATGTGATTGGTAGAAGACCTGGACCAAAGTCTAGTAAATTTTTGAAATTATAAAAAATAAATTAGGATATTAAGGGTCCTGATGCCAGTTTTTCAAATTTTCCACAATTCTATACAATTTGAAAATTAAATTTTATAATTTAGTTGCCATCTCAATTATAAGACTTCCACTAATCGACTACCCGATACCTATTTAGGGAGGGGGGGTTAATAAGGTATTATATCGAAAAAAATGACTTTACTGGAATAACTCTCGAGCTTTGTGGAATTGTCGGGTTTTGATGACTATTTTTTTTATCTAAGAGAAGAAGACTTCCTACAGCCCAAATTGATCTTTGATTTTATATTTTATTTCAAATAATTGTATTAAAAAAATTGTAAAAAATGTTTTTTATCTTGTATTTTTTTAGACATACCTATTTAATTATAAAGTTTGAGAATAATATATTGAAAAACAGAGATTGATGCGGACTGTAGAATATTTTCCTCTCTCTAGCAATTAATAAAAAAAAATATGAAATTTGGTTGATTCTACAAGGCGGTATCGTTATTCCCGCAGAGTGTATTTTTGAGGACAAAATGGCATAATAGCATGGCTGATATCTATAACATATATTTATATGCCTATAAAAAACCATGTTTATGGTGCATTTTTAATTTATTGGCTTACAACTTTATCATATGAAAATTACCTTCTCTCACATCTATTATTACGAAAATGTTTATAAAAAACGTCCAAAAGCGCCACCAAACACAATATTTTATACAATCTTCATACTTTTGGTTTGATGAAAACTGATTAGTATTAAGTTTTATAATTACAGACGCAGTAATTTTACTTTAATTGCAATTATAATTTGTCAGTTATGAGTGAAATATTTTTTCCTTAATATTACAAAAATTTATTTTATTTTATGTTTAAGTACTTGTACAGTTTACTATTATATAATGTTCTTGCTGGCAAAAATTCTATTCTGATCATGCCAATTCTCCCACATGCGACAAAATACAAGCTATTTTGTGTTTCCTCGCATGCGTTAAAATCAGCTAGAATACAGTGTTATTTATAAAATTAAAACTATTTTGTTTAGAAACGTGTGTGACACAATTAAAAGTTGAAAAAATTACTTCAAGTATTTCACAAAAGGAAAATGATGATGTAAATCAAGAACAAGTAGATAGTAGCAATGTCATTGCCAGTTCTGAGGATTCAAAAACAATTTTATCAGATACAATAAATTCTGATGTGATTGATTCAAATGAAGCAGAAGCTAAGGAAATTGATGCCGATGAAGCACAACTAAATGAGGCAGGAGTAATAAATGCAATTTCATCTCATGAAAATCAAACTGTAATTGCTATAGATTCTGACTCAACTAGTACTCATGAAAATACAAAAGAATTTGAAGGTGAAATAGATGTAGCACAAATCAATCCTAAGAATACAAACAATTTTATAAATTACGTAAAGGGTAATGAAATAAAACAAACTAAATGTTTGGATAATTTAGGTACTGATGCAGAAGTCACAGAAAATAGTTCTAAAATTAACAATGATATAGAAGAACAAAAATATAAAAATAATGTCACTGGAGTAAAAGAAGTTATACCAGAAACCAATGAAGATGAAGATGATATACAAGATGAAGAATTGGATCATGAAATCGATGAAGAATTGGATCATGAGGTTGAAGAAGAAGAAAAAAATTACAGAACCGACAATTTTAATCAAACTAATAATACAGTATGTTTATATTAAATATTTTTGAATATAATAATTGTTGTATAACTTATATTTTTATTTTTTACTCAATTCAGGAAAAATCTACTCAGGAACATAATAAAGATGACAATAATGAAGATTCTATTAATTTGACGATTGGAGAAGATGATATTAAATTATTTGCTGATGAGGTAAATAAATACTTACATTTTGTTAGATTTTTAATATTTTTCGCAGCATTCTAATTTCAGCCTTAAATTGTTTATTAACCTTATAAATAACTAGGTACTACCGAATATCTATATTATATTATTATAAATTTATTTATTTATTTATATATATTTCTGATATATATTAACCAATTAATTTAGTTTACATATATTTTTGTATATATATTTAATATTTTTAAATTGCATTAAAAACAATTTTTTTTAATGATGATTAAGTGCATAATAGAATGATGTTCTAAACATTTAAAAGTATAATTCAATAAATTATTTTGCTACTATATATTGTATGATGAGATAGCAAAATCAGTATTATATTTTCAAAAAAGTTGAAAGGGAAAGTAGGTAACCTAACCGATTAGGTCTACCTCATTATTGAGTCACTGTAATGTATGAACCGTTTTAAATCAATAATAAATCATTAATACTCAATACTGCCAACAGTTATTTACTCACGTTGGAGTATGCCGCTATGCTGCCCATGTATGTCAATGGTCTATACATCAAATGTTTAGTACTATTAGGGCTAATAGTTACTAGGCCACATTTGGCTGTACTCTATGCATTTATAAATAGGCAATAACTTAAAATGAAACAAAATGTTTTGAAAATATCATTGTGGGTATAAAACATAGTAATAGATTTACAACTTTCAAGTTCCCTCAATAATATTTTTGAATTGATAACTGAGATTAATCATATTGATTTGTTTCTATTTATATCTTCGCCATACCAATACCTTCCATTGTTCTCTGATTGATACTCTACTAAGCAATTAGTTTGTGACCTGATGTAACATTATAATTGACAGGTTGCATACTTATAATCTGCGAACTGCACTCTGAGATAACTCATATTGATTTGTTTCTATTTATATGTTCGCTATACCAATACCATCCATTGTTCTCTGATTGATACTCTACTAAGCAATTAGTTTGTGACCGGATGTAACATTATAATTGACAGGTTGCATACTTATAATCGGCGAACTGCACTCTGAGATAACTCATATTGATTTGTTTCTATTTATATGTTCGCTATACCAATACCATCCATTGTTCTCTGATTGATACTCTACTAAACAATTAGTTTGTGACCGGATGTAACATTATAATTGACAGGTTGCCTACTTATAATCTGCGAACTGCACTCTGAGATAACTCATATTGATTTGTTTCTATTTATATGTTCGCTATACCAATACCATCCATTGTTCTCTGATTGATACTCTACTAAGCAATTAGTTTGTGACCGGATGTAACATTATAATTGACAGGTTACATACTTATAATCGGCGAACTGCACTCTGAGATAACTCATATTGATTTGTTTCTATTTATATGTTCGCTATACCAATACCATCCATTGTTCTCTGATTGATACTCTACTAAGCAATTAGTTTGTGACCGGATGTAACATTATAATTGACAGGTTACATACTTATAATCGGCGAACTGCACTCTGAGATAACTCATATTGATTTGTTTCTATTTATATGTTCGCTATACCAATACCATCCATTGTTCTCTGATTGATACTCTACTAAGCAATTAGTTTGTGACCGGATGTAACATTATAATTGACAGGTTGCATACTTATAATCGGCGAACTGCACTCTGAGATAACTCATATTGATTTGTTTCTATTTATATGTTCGCTATACCAATACCATCCATTGTTCTCTGATTGATACTCTACTAAGCAATTAGTTTGTGACCGGATGTAACATTATAATTGGAAGGTTACATTCATGGCCGCAACTAGGAAGGGAGCTTAGAAGTGCTAAGCACTCCCAATTTCAAAATTAGCACATCCAAATTGTCTGTGCCGGTTCCTTACAATATTAGTAAAAGTAAAACTTCTGATTTAATAAATAATTATCTGGATAAATTATCAAAATATATTGTTTTTCTAAGTTATTTTAATTTGTAATGGTAAAGGGAAACATCAAATGCTTTTATTAAATTTGGGTTATCATTGTTTTAATTGTACTGTGTACACAAATAAAAAGAATCACTAGGTTTAATATTTCCTAGATTCCTGACCAACTCTCAAAAATCGTGGTTCAGAGAATACCCGCATGAGCTGTCTCTGTCTACCAAACTTACATTATGGCACATTTTTTGTTCACAATAATATGATTTGTTTTGTAAATTCTTAAATTAGAGTGAATTGACCTGTTTTAAAATTTAAAGGTAAAGGTTCTTATTGATATTTTTATTAAGAAGCATTTAGTTATTCTTTGTTGAGTATCTAATTTTTGGCTAAATTGCTTACGAGTTATCTTATATTACGTTTTCAAGTCTTACAGTACCAAATTTTCAAAGGCCACCAATGGGCCCCCCAAGATAAAATTCCTGGCGCCGCCACTGGTCTTACCTATAAAAATTGAATATTTTATCAACTTTAAACTATGAAGTTATTTGCACATTTTTATAATTTTGGCAATTTTTGTCCAGATTTGAATTCAAAATCCTTATAAAAATAACAATTTTATGAGGAATCTTGTTTTAAATTTTCAAGTTTTACGACCAAGGGAAACAAAATTTTATCGAAAATTTCAAGTATCTGTACATAGGTTAAATAAAGAAACATTTTTTAAATTTTACCATATATACAAATTACATATTTGTGAAAATTTCAAGTATTTATGATTTTTCCATAGTTTTTTTTAACTTAGTAGTAAAACTACTTTTTCTGTAATTATTTAGATAATTACTGATAATTTTTTTTTTACTTATGAATCCTGCAAAAAACAAACTAGATTCGCCTTCTTACCAGAAAAAAAATTTATTGTTCCGAAAGGTGATGTCTGATGACAAACACAAAAAAAAAATATAAACTACATTATAAAATCCATACTTTTATTACCTTAGAATCTAAAATATGAATCTATCTTACACAACTGGTTGTTATATGCAAATTTTGTTGGTGATTTTTTTTTTCAAATTACTTTATTTTTTGTTATTGAGGGTCTAGAACATATTAAATATATATCTTGAATTTAGTTGTATCTTATACCCTCTAATGGCAACATTGTGACTGCTGTTTTTGCGACGACAGCAATATTTAGACAATATTATATTGTCGTAAGTAGTGGATGATATAAAAGTAGTTTTAGATTAATTAATGACTTAATGAATAATACTCAAAATTATTAGAAGTAGGTACTCTATTATTAAACATATTTATAAATATGTAGTTTATTAAGTATTAAAAATCATTATAAATTGGTAACATAATGTTATCTCAAAGGTTCCGTTTTGTCTCATTATTTATCATTTATCACTTAAAATTATACACTTTTAAATTTTATTCATTTAAAATATACTTAAAATTTAAAAATAAAAAATTAATTAGTAATAAATATTAAAATATTTGTGCCATCTTTTAAAAATGCATTAAATGTGTCCTTTTATTTATTCCCCTCCACTATTTTTCAATAAGATACCAGCAATAATTTATTATATTAATTATTATATAATATTATACTTTGGAAGCATATCAGGAGTTCTACTATATTTAAATTTTACAATTTTGAGCCTCACGTCCTCCACAAATTATCCTTTTAAGTTTCTACATTAAATATGTTGGTACCATCATTGTAGTAATCGTGTGGTAGAGAGCGTATAACAAGGTAGCCATAACTATACTAAAATCCAAAGTATTTTATAAGTGTATAACTATTATATTATTTTTGTAAATTAACAACAATTGGTTTTTTTTTTTTTTCAGGAAGATACAAACATTGAAAAAGAGGGTAATTATAAATTGGTTATCAATATAAAAATATTTTTACTGTTATGCTAAAAACTTAAAATTAACACAATTTAATATGTGTGCGGTTTTATTATATAACTCGTCCAGTTCATCTTGACTCCTCGGTTGGTGTCACAGATAATGGCATACCAAAGTATATTTACAAAATAGTGAAGCCACTACAATAAAATATGAAAATAACCTATTTTTAGTCATTAATACCTTATAACTTGTAAATAATAAATATGATGAGGAAATAACAAATACATTTAATGTTAATTCGTTATGATAAATATCTTTTAAGTTGGATATACAATGTTTAAATCATATTTCATATGAACATATTTTAACATTTTAGTTAGTATTACATTACAAGTTACTATAATTTTTCAGTATAATATAGTTTTCAAACCCTTGATTTTTGTGAAATCATAACGGTCGCCGATGGCCAAGATGAACTAGACTGGTTATAACATCTTATTAAATATTGATTACTTGGTTATTGATTTTGAAATTTGAAATTATTACAATTAATTAATATAAGTTTATTTTTGTATCCATTTTATTATTTTCATAAACATTTAGGAAACAGGTTCTTAATAAATATGTATTTTTTTTTATTACAGTTGGTTATAGGACTGGCAGTGTTTTAATTAAATTAATAATTTTATACGTTTATTGAATGTCTTTTTATGTTTATGGACAAATTAGTTATTTTATTTATTTATTTGAAAGTTTATTTATTTGTATGACTTTACAATGAGCGGTAGCACTAAAATATTTTCTAATTAGATATAGAACAGGTTAAATTGGAAATGAAATATGACAAAGAAAAGTGTCATTATTCAATGAAAATAAACTTTTAACACTTAGAACTGATTGCTATTTCATACAGAAATGTTACCTAACGCACAGGAAATCTCAGTATTGAACCATTAGAAATGTACGTATCTTATAATGCAAAAGTTAGCAGACTTATAATATGTCAAATATGATGAAGTGTCTGCTAGGAATATTTATACTACCGCCATCCCTAATAACAATCTATTTTAGATAAGGAATATGTATAGTTCAATAACAATATTAGTAGGCATCAAGCAATTGGATAGAAAACCATAAACATGTGAATTAAGTGAATAGCAAAAGTAAAACTATAAGATATCAAACTTAAACATATCGTTCCAGTTCGAATATAACTGGAATAGTACTCCCATTCTAGTCTGGAAGCAACCAAAAAAACGTTAAGTTTTACATCCAACTGTGATCGGATAAATATTAGTTTATGTGTACTGACCTCAAAAGTATGAAACTGGAAAACAGTGCAAATAAATAAATAAGTAACAACAAATGGAAGAAATCATCATTTAGACTGCTACTAAAAATACAAACAATTTAAATTTACTTAAAATCACATAACTTATAGAGTCAAATTTTCAAATTATTAAGTTATGAATACTGAAGCATAAGATGTTCAAGAATTAAGTAGCTCAACAAACTATGTTGTTATAGCCAAAACAAAAAAATAGTTAATGCTAAATATCTTGTTTTTATAAAGTATATAAAATTAATACCCATTCGAAATATTATTTGTACCAAATTTATACAGATGGTTTATTAAAGCTGAAGAAATGGAAATAAATATAGCAATTTATTATATATATTATCACTCAAGTTCTGTTGATTGCTTCTAAAGATTTAAAACAATACTGTATTACGCATGCACATACACTTGAAGATTTTAGAGATACATAGACTCAAAGCCTTATGGGAAGAATCCTTTTTAAAATGTATACCAGTATTAGTTCCTATTCCTAATAAAAAGAAGTTGGAATATAATATTCAGAAATGTACTATGGACTTGACATTTTAAAGTACATAATCTTATGAAAATAATATATTTTCTAAAAACTACACATAAAAAATTGTAAAGCTACCAGACAGCAGTGAAACACTTATTGATACTACTTATTTGATTATTTATTTTAATTAATAAAATATGAAAATTATTTTAGCAAAATAAAAAATGTTGGTCCCAAGAAGTTCTTCAAAACTACATTAATTTTAGTAGTACTTTTGCACTTGTTAATGTAGAGTCTTATTGGTTTTATAATTTACATTATGCATAATATATAAAATAATCAGCTGAAGTAGTTCATCCATTCAAACGTTCGAGATACTTTTATTCTGTCATGCTGACCAAATGATTGCCCTCAACAATGTTCAAGGATAATTAATTTAAAAATAGTCAATTAGACTAGTTAATTATTGTTTGTTCTCAAATGGTATTTTATTAATTATTTATTAGTTTTTTAGAACAATTATATTATGTTACTTAATATATTAATTGAAATGTAGGAATTAGAATTGCCTGCGATTGTTGAAGTTTGCACTAATGCTATTATAATCATTATATTTTAATATTACACTCTTTGTTACATACTATGTTCATGTTTAACTTTTCCTTAATAAATAAAAGTGTTCTTAATTAATAGGTATTCATAAAAGAAATAATTAATTTTTAGGTAGGCCAAATTGTACAGAAAATGTAGGAGATTTATTTTTACAATTTTAAATTAATTTTTCCATTTTATGTATATTAGTCGCAGTGTCGCACAGTTTATCCAAGTACTAACCCTTCATATTTTTGTATTTTATTGTTTTCAAATTTAAACTTGTTATTCTTAATTTGAATTTAGTTTAAGGTTAATACTCTACCTGTTTATTATCTATACCACAGATATATTGTGTAAATTTATAGATATTTTGTGTTTATGTATATTTAATTTGTGTGACGCAATATAGACGAAGTGACCGAGAACCATACCAAAGAAGAAACATTGATCAAACAGCGTGAATCTCGCCATCCAGTTACTGCTAGTAGCAGTAGAGCAACAACTGGATTAGTCAAAAGCCGTCGCAGTGCAACTGAGAAGCGATCATCTGTTGGGGATAAACCACGGAGTACGCACAAAGAGGACAAGGACATCAGCATTGCAAAACCCATCATCAGTGTCAGTGTGCCCAAAGATGAGAAGAAAGAAGAGGATAAACAAGTTAAAGATAAAGTGGAAGCTGGCAATAAGCAGAGGTTTGTTTTGAACACAGTCTCGACAACTTGATTCTTAATCCCTTCGTCGGAAAATTGCGCCAAGGACTGATATATTTGGACTTATAAAAATTATAAAAAAAAACCATTATTATTATATCTTTTTTAGTACAACCAAAAATGGATAAATACCCCATTTAGAGTTTTAGTGACTGTAAACTAATTTTTGTTTTTTATATATAGACAAATTTAATTAGAATATACCAAATTACATGCAAAATATGCCTGTTAATGGAGATAATCTATAACCAAAAACTGTTTTTAATAGACGTGGGTTAGGTTTTTTTTAATTGCAGTTGCATATATTTTGTGCGGTAATTAGTACATGGTTATATTTTAGATACAACTGATGTATGTAGTAGTCCGCATGTAGGTTTTAATATTTAAAATGGTTTGCCATATACAGGTTCAAATGGTTTAATTTTATTTGCAAATAATTTAAAAAATTTAATAATTATTGTGCTGTCAATCTAGAAATATGATTAATATTAGAGGTATTAATTCTTCTTCAACTAATATAATATGTATTTGTACATATTTATGAATTCAGATTACACAATTAATATCTAATGAGATGGAGAAACCGTCTAAATTCATTGAATATTAATAGACAAATTGAGAGTAAATAAATTAAGTAATCAAATTTTCAGATGGAATATTCAAAATTGGACTACTTTCTGTATATTCTCAATTTATGTTATCTAAAATAGGTTACATTTTTTGAAATAACCATTATAGAACTTCATCTTTTAACTTGGTCATATCTTTAACTGGCAATTTAATAATAGACATGTCAATTCTAATATCAAATAAATTAAATTGTTGTGTATGTAAATCTGTTGCATACGTTTCAATGAAAGTTAATTATCTACAATCTAGAATCAGTATTACTACTATTTGTCATATTTTAATTTTCAATTCTGAAAGAAAACTTGTTAGAATTTGTGAAGTTTTGATCAAAAATTATTCTTATAATTAGGATTTGTATGTCAAATACTTAAATTGCTGGACTTTAGATGCTACTTTTGTATACTATTAAATTAAAAACTATAAATTCAAGTAAATTGTTTATAAGACATGAAGTTGTATTTAAAACAAAACCTTTTTGATAACTTGATACTTTATTTAATTACAAATTCTTTGCCGCATAATTACTTATATTAATCAAAATATTGATTTGTATTATTTATAAAAGTATTATCCAGATAGTTGAATTATAAATTACATATATAACTAATATATACATCATAATATTTGTACTTAACTTATTAGAAGATGGGGATTAAATTAAATATTAAACTGTATTTTACAGAATTGTGATTATGATAGGTATAAAGTCACTTGAAAAAAACTTAGTTATTGTCCATTACCTTTTGGTTGGACTTTCTAGTTAAGAATTATGAATGGAAATTGGATGGTGAAATATGACTTTGTACATTCATGTTTGAACATATATGTATTGCATATTATTTGAAAATAAAATACTACCGCATTAGTATATGGCAATAATAAGTTGAAATTCCTAATTTTAGCTGTTGAAATGAATAATGTTAATAGAGTAAAGATGAACATTTCAAAAATGTGGATGGACATTAACTGAAGTCAAGTCAATTACAAATACAAATTGAGATATTATAATCAAGCATAATAGTGTACTCAAGTCAACTATAAGAAAAAATTATTTCATAATCGAATTTGAAATTTATTAATATAGAATGGCATAAAAACATTAAAGTAATGAATGTTATTGACATTAAAACTGATATTGTACTTGTAATACTTATCATTTGTATCAAAAGATGCATAATAGTCATTGTGCAATTTCAAGATGATAATAATATGTACTATTGAAAAAATTGCATATTAGTATACTGTACAGAATAACATACAAAATTGCAAGAACTAAAACATTTTCAAATAATAGTAAAGTTAAAACTATTCTATAACAAATAAGAAAATAGAAATTTGTCTTTTATTATGATGACGGTTAAGTCTTCAATATCCGATAACTTTTTCACCAAGAAGAAATTACAAAATTGATAATTATGTGTAATTAATGTACACATAAAATATGTATAATTTATTGCATCAAGAAAAGTATCAGAAGTATTTTTTTACATGACATACATTTATGCAAATTATTTTATTATAATAATACTTCTCCCAAAATTATTTTTCAAGTGACTTTGGTCTTGATACTTTCTCATAACACTAAGTTAATTATTGTGAAAAGTTTTTTCAACAAAATTAAATATTGTAACATTATAAATATTGTAATATTATGAAGATAATTAGAAATTTGAATCCAAACTGACCAGTGGCGCAACTTGATATTAAGGGTAGATTACATGCTAATAAAAATGAAAAACAGTCATACCTACCCTATTATAACTAAAAAATATATTGTTTTCTCACGTGTCATGGTTAATAATTATTAGTTATATATACCTAATATTACACAGGTTTCTTGCATAGGCACTTGTAATTCAAATTCTCTAAACTCAAAAGATTAAAGACGTTACTATTTACTGTTATTTTATTAAAACAAATAATAATATAATATGTGTATGTAACAGATTATAGTTGGAAAATTGTATATGAGATCTCGGGGCCCCTATGAATTGCACACCCAACACTCCCAACAATTGCGCCACTGAAGATGACTATAAAAATATTATAAATATATGGTATTTAATACAATATGTTTAAGGTTATTTAATTGACATAATATTTTAATAACCTTTTTTTTTATTTAAGTCAAGACATGGGAACAAGTATAATTTTGAAATTTTTGATTATATGTGTGAAATGTATTTAATTGTATACTATCTAAAATTATGAAAATATTTTATAT
Source organism: Acyrthosiphon pisum (assembly GCF_005508785.2). Lineage (NCBI taxonomy): Eukaryota > Metazoa > Arthropoda > Insecta > Hemiptera > Aphididae > Acyrthosiphon > Acyrthosiphon pisum. Next base: position 53,300,857 of record NC_042495.1, read on the forward strand.
AAGTTAAAATTTATCAAACTAATTGTTATTTCCATATTTTCAGTAATGACTCAAAGGTTCTGCAAATATCAAGTGAGACATGTAAGTTAATTATGAATATTAATTTTTAGAGTTTGAGCAATTGTACAATTATCTTTTTTTTTTTTCTCATTTTATTCAATTTTATTAATTCCACCTTATAAATATACAAACACACAAATCTACGTTCGGCCAAACCAATTTTTTGTTATTAGTTATTTAGATTGAATTGACAAATTTATATAATCAACTATCAAACTTAAAAAAATAATATATCTGGGCATCTATTGGCTTTTATTAATATTTTAATTTTGAAGTGAATTATATATTATGTTTTATTATAACTATGTCTATGTGAAATATTACAACTTTAAAATCTTAAAAATTTGTTGAAAATTCAAGTAACAATAAAATCTTACAATATGGCATAAATAGTATTCTTAACTTTAAATTTAAATTTAATAATAAGTAATTTTACTTAAATATTAATATAAGTTAAAGACACAAAATTAGATTATATTAAATATTCATTTGAAAAAAAAACAATCAGCAAATCTTGGAAAAAAAAAATGTGCATAATCCTAACTATGCTAAGATTCTTTTTTAAAATTAAATATTTATTAATGCTTTTAAACTTTGATCCTTGAATGTCCCATCAAATTACAATTATATGATCGACTTGGTCTCACTTTATAATTTATATTTTAGCAAAGAAAAACAATTCATCCTTGGTTCGCAACATTTGGGTCAGTGGTTTGGCATCAATTACTAAGGCGACTGATTTAAAACAACTTTTTTCAAAATATGGAAAGGTAATATTACTAATATTTAAAATATTTAAAATAACAACCATAATAATGTTTTCTTATTGTTATTAAAAATTTACAAATACATAGGATCTATAACATATTATATTTATAAAAATTGTATATATCATCATACGCTGTGTCCTATCCGACAAATGTGAAAAAATACAAAATAGTTGTATTTCGTCGCATCTTATTGCAATGGAAAGCATGATCAGAATAGAAGTTGTTGGACCTGCCGGATTAACATAGGACACAGTGTTAGGATATTCTATTAAAATTAATCATATTGGTTATTTTAAATTTATATGTTTGGTATTCCTATACCACCCATTACTATCCTATGATTGATACTCTACTAAGCAATTAGTTTGTGACCAGATGTGACATTATAATTGAAGGATGCTTACTTATAATCTGTGAACTGCACTCTGAGATAACTCATATTGATTTGTTTCTATTTATATGTTAGCTATACCAATACCATCCATTGTTCTCTGATTGATACTCTACTAAGCAATTAGTTTGTGACCGGATGTAACATTATAATTGACAGGTTGCCTACTTATAATCTGCGAACTGCACTCTGAGATAACTCATATTGATTTGTTTCTATTTATATGTTCGCTATACCAATACCATCCATTGTTCTCTGATTGATACTCTACTAAGCAATTAGTTTGTGACCGGATGTAACATTATAATTGACAGGTTGCCTACTTATAATCTGCGAACTGCACTCTGAGATAACTCATATTGATTTGTTTCTATTTATATGTTCGCTATACCAATACCATCCATTGTTCTCTGATTGATACTCTACTAAACAATTAGTTTGTGACCGGATGTAACATTATAATTGACAGGTTGCATACTTATAATCGGCGAACTGCACTCTGAGATAACTCATATTGATTTGTTTCTATTTATATGTTCGCTATACCAATACCATCCATTGTTCTCTGATTGATACTCTACTAAGCAATTAGTTTGTGACCGGATGTGATATTATAATTGGAGGATGCATATTTATAATCTGCGAACTGCACTCTGAGATAACTCATATTGATTTGTTTCTATTTATATGTTCGCTATACCAATACCATCCATTGTTCTCTGATTGATACTCTACTAAGCAATTAGTTTGTGACCGGATGTAACATTATAATTGACAGGTTGCCTACTTATAATCTGCGAACTGCACTCTGAGATAACTCATATTGATTTGTTTCTATTTATATGTTCGCTATACCAATACCATCCATTGTTCTCTGATTGATACTCTACTAAACAATTAGTTTGTGACCGGATGTAACATTATAATTGACAGGTTGCATACTTATAATCGGCGAACTGCACTCTGAGATAACTCATATTGATTTGTTTCTATTTATATGTTCGCTATACCAATACCATCCATTGTTCTCTGATTGATACTCTACTAAGCAATTAGTTTGTGACCGGATGTGATATTATAATTGGAGGATGCATATTTATAATCTGCGAACTGCACTCTGAGATAATTAATTTTGATTTGTTTCTATTTACATATTCAGTATACCATTATCGTCAATAATTATTATAATATATAATATCTCAACATCTAAAATTTATTCATCCATTCATTAGTCACGAAAAATATATCATTTAATAATAAATAATTAAGTTTTGATAGCATTTCCTGGCTTTATTAATATGCATATCTTATGATTGATTTATTTTATATCTTTTAATTTTCTTAATATTGTTTACAATAAAAAAAAAATAGATTATTCATTGTTTGTTTGGATGATTATTTGTAAATTATTTTGTGCTGCATATTTAATAATAATAATAATAATAATAATAATATTCATAGGTTGTTGGCGCCAAAGTTGTGACAAATGCCAAAACTCCTGGTGCTCGTTGTTATGGGTTTGTTACATTATCTTCAGCAGAAGATGCTAATCGTAGTATTGAAAATTTACATAAGACTGAACTTCATGGTCGTGTTATTAGTGTTGAACGAGTTCGTATTAATTTTTTTTTGTAATTAGATAATACAGATTTATTATGAGTTTTATGTTATTAATAGGCTAAACGTGATAATGGCTATCAAGTCACAGCAAAAAGTTCTAATGCTTCCAAAGTAAATGAAAATTCTGAAACCGAACAAAATACTAAAAAAACTGAAGAGAAAAAAGAGAAACGAGAAGAAAAAAGGGAAAAGAGACCAGAAATTACAATTAATGATGTAAAAAAACCAGACTTATGTACATTAAAACGATCATGTTGGTATTTAGAGTTTTTAATTTCATAATTTTGTGTTTTTTAATTTAGATAATATTTTTATATGTTTTTTGTAGTATCAAAAGATCTAAACCAAGAATCAAAACGTTCTAAAATTGTAATCGAAAGAGATGATCGTAAAAAAGACAGGAGCATCAAAAGTAAAAGTAATGAACGTGACCGAGAAAAGCTAAGAGAATTAGAAAGAGAAAGAGAACGTTTAGAAAGAGAAAAAAGAAGGCAGCAGGAAATTTTGAACTTGACAAAAATGAAAGTGAGCTTAATTTTAATTTGCAAATAATTATCATTATATTATTTATACACAGTATTCCAAAAAAGATCAGGCTTTGGTGGTGACCAGTTTTCGTTCCGCGACGGTCAGACGCCGTCTCCACTACAGAGGCGCTTCAGGCGCTGCCACGGGAACAAAGCCTTGCCCATGTGCCAACTCGGCCACCAAAGCCTGATCTTGTTTGGAATAGAGTATAGTTATAAATAAAACTATTTAATCTTTATGATGTATCATTTATTTTATTAGACTGAACGTGAAAGGCTAAAACAAAAAGAACAAGAGAGAGCGATAAGAGAAGAAGAACGTAAGAGACGTATTGAAAAAGAACGTCAATTAGAAATTGAAAGAAAACAAAAAGAAGAAGCAATACGCCTAGAAAAGTTAGTATTTAAATACAAAAATTTAAATGTAATACCCATGTTGTTATAATTTTTTTTTTTTATTTAGAGAAAGACAAAAACTTCGAATTGAGCGTGAACGAATTGAAAAGGAAAAATCTGAACTATTGCGTTTAGAACGTGAAAATCAACGTTTAGAACGAGAAAGATTACAAAGAGAAAAGGAAGAGTTACGTAGAGCACAGGAGAAGTTAGAGGAAACAAAACGCCAAGCAATACTAAAGCGTGCTATGCCCCCATCTCCACCACTTCCTAGTAAAAGACATTCTTCATCAAATTCATCTCGATATGAAGAAAGGTACATAGTACATATTTTTTAAATGTAAAATATTTAATTTTCTAACATGGTTATCAATTTATCACTATTGTTTATTTTCAATTTATTTCCTTACAGAAAAGAACCAATTCGTAGTTCTCGTATCCAGCCTAGTACTGACTATATGAACCAAGCACCTCCACCTCCTAATATAACATCATCTAGACATCGATATGAACAGCATTCTTCAGAATCCCGTCGTATGAGGCAATCACCACCCCCTCCTCCACCACCTGCATCAAGACCCAAAGACTCAACAATGAACATCAGGTAATATTTGTGTACTATTGTAGATAAACTTAAGAAAATAGATTTATTTCAAAATTCTTATTTTCGTTACTGTGATATGTCATGATTACAGTTCATCAGAATTTTGTAAAGTAAAATTCAGCCATTTGACAGCTAGATATTTCAATCATAATTATCTTGGTTTGTACAGGCAATGATACAGCTTTTAACAAATCTAAATTATTTTCCATTTTTCTCGTTTTATTAAATCTAAGTTCTTTTTTTATTACTATAAATGTTTGTAATGTTTATAGTATTTTTGAACTTCGTACATTAATATTCGACTATTGACAGCTAAACAATTATTTTTGTATTCGTTTATGTTTGTACAGGTTAAGAAACAATTATTATAATTTAAACGATAAAAAATTTTTTTTTAAGTATTTTTTTTTTTTGTAAATATAATTATATATTGTTATTGAATGTTTGTTTTACACTGAAGTAGATATGGTGGTGCTCCATCAGCAACAGATCATCATTACAGAAGTCGTGATGATCGGTCAGATCGAAGAGAAGAATCTCGTAAGAAAGATTCAAGCAGTGGTGGTAGTAATAGACATGCCCATGCGCCATATGATTCAAACAAAAGTTGTTAGTCTTTAAATCAATTATTAGTTGCTTATTTATTTCTATATCACAATGACACTTTTTATTTCAGCCTATGGAGGAATGTCCCGCAGTAGCGAAAGTAATACCTGGCCATCAGCCCCTGTAAAAAGTTCTTATGGCACCATTAGTTCAAGCTCTGGAACTAATAATATGGTAATGAGTTCCAGACCAGATCCTTGGTCAAATAGTAATAATAGTCGAGAAATTGAAACAGCTGTGTGGCAACGTCCTCCTCAACCACCACCGGATAAGTATGTAGTACTTCTCTTAAATATTTGTATTAGTAATTTGTATAAAACCATATTATTACTTGTCTTAGCAGATGGAACAGCACTTCAAGTAATCCATCATCTATGTCAATAAGTGGACGTAGTTCGAGTAGTAACACCTTATATGGAAATAACCATCAAGTTATACCAAACATGGGATTAAACATGTCAACAAGCTACAGTGATAGTAGATTTGACAGTTACAAAATGAGTGGCATGTCACGAAAATATTAGAGAACTTCAACCATCAAATTGTTAGCATATAATCACTGTACAAAACATTCTTGTGCTGTTTTTGCTAATATTTTATGTATTTTAATTTTCAACAATAATTTTTATACATATGATATTATTGATTTCATTTTAATTACTTCAACTAAATTGTTGAACTAATAGGTATGCATTTTTGATACATGTAGTTGGTGAATTATAAAAATGCAGCAAAAATTATTTAAATTTTAGTTGCATTGTTTTAATGCATTTTTTAAATTAGTTAATTTATTCAATTTATCTTTATGTAAAATATATTAATTATCTTAATCTTTTAGTTATTTAATCATTGAAAGAATGTTTGTAATCAATGACTTCTTGTTTGTGAACCTTAAAATAAATTAGTTACTTCTATTTTGTACATAATATTATTATCTGTATTGTAATTAGTAATTACCTATAATATAATAACATTAAGAATATGTTGATTTTATAATAAATATCTTTAACTATACATAATATACTTGTTGTCATATTATAAACATTCGTTTTTATAGAAATCATTTGATCCAAAAAAAAAAATGCATTTACAGTCTACTCTACATTTTTGATATCGATTATACAAAATTCTCTTACAACCGCAATAATACCTCATTGGTTTTAAATATTTCAACATTTTTTCTTTCCCTTGAACTTCAAAATACCTAATTCAACTGTAAATACATAGTTGCAGTACAGAGTACTTATAGAATGTGATTTAAAATTGATAGTAGTGTTGAGGCCGTTCTTACACACATACGACAGAGAATTTTCATTCACTAGTTTCAATAGTGTGCTGTCAGTTTTGATATTTGAGTGAATTAGCCTATATCAAACTTTTCAGTAAGAAAATTATCTGTGCTTAAGCGTCGGCGATTTAAATAATATTACAAATTACAAATTAAAAATGGTTATATCTCCCTTGAAAGTTAAAATATTGAAAAATCGTTGACACTTATGCACAGATAATGTTCTTACCTAAAATTTTGATAATAGGTGAATGCACTCTAATATCATAGGCCATAGCACACTATTGAAACTGATGAATGACAATTTACTATGTCATACGTGTGTAAGACGGAGACAACAAATGCATGGGTAGTGTCCTCTCAAAAGTATTTATTAAATACGTCATTGATATCTGATAAAATAAGCTTGGGCCTAGATAAGTATTTCAATTTTTGTGTTGTCTTTGTCTTACTAATTTATGAGTCATAAAAAACCTATAATCTAATTTAAAGTTAAGCATATTCTCAGGACCCCACAAAGGTTTATTTTGAAATTTTAAAGCAAACTAAGATCATACTGAAATTTAATATTGGCTATCAAACTTGTGTTAAACAGTAACATAATATACTTAATACTATTTTAATGTATTTACTAGATTCTAGTATAAATGTGATAATATGTATTTTGTAAAATATTTTTTTGTATTAATTGATACATTAGGTATACTTTGGGAAATTAATAATAATATGTGAAATGTTAAAATATGATAAGTGATGGTTGAAGATCCACTCACAGAATTTAGTTTTTTGTCGAGTCTTTGAGTATTAAAAATACCTAAAAAACCTTTTGGATAAAAATATGGGACATGAAATAATGTACTATGTAGTGTCGTTTTAAGGAAATGTGTATTATTATGGTTGTATATTATATCATTGATTATATAATATTATAATCTATAATGTATTATAAAATCATTATAATTAATGAATATACTATATTCTGTAAATATCTAAATATCCAACCGTTCAAATAATATACGACTACCTATATTACAAATCAAATCAATATAATATAATATACCCAAGGGTACTGGCTAGTAATATAATAGTATATAGTATCCTATATACCATTGTTTATTATACATTTATATGTATTAATATTAAAATATAATTAAAATAGTATCTAATCAGTTAACAGGAATACCTGAATACTAGACAAAATTCGGGATCATCCAAGTACTATAAAATTATAAAAACATATCAATCCTGTATAATAATGCTATTATAATGCTAATTGCTATTTATATAAATCAAATATTAACACCCTAATTATGTATTAACTATTAGGTATTAATTATTCGTTATTACTAGGGCTACTAAAATTTCAAAGAAGTCAGTAAAAAACTATAAAATGCACTATATAAGTATAGGTACCTAGTAAAGATTAAAGAATTTTAATCATCAAAAAAAATACAAAAATCTATCAAGTGTTAAATGTTTTAATACTTTAACCAATAATTCATAAAATGTGTAGGTATAAAAAGTTTTAATTGAAAAAAATTATTAAAAGTATTCTGAAAAAAAACTAATAAAAATGAAAAAATCTTCAAAAAAAAAAGTTAAAATGTAAAAAATGGTTACAAAATTGAATTCATTAGTAAACTTCATTAAACTTTATGTTAAGGATTAAGGAAACTATGTTTTAAACTAAGTTAAAAATAATTAAATAAATTCACACGCATAGACTAGGGTTGACAGTATTGAAATTAGATAGGTACCATAGGCACTAATCGGGACTAAGCCCCCTCCAAAAATGTCCGTAGCCCCCCAAACAATTTACTGTATTTTGTTTTAAGTTTCTTTGATATTATAAAAATTAGGCTTTACCCCCCCCCCACACAAAAAAAAAATCACAAACGCTATTTGCGTCTATTATTGAAACCGGTATACCAAAAAAACGCTCCATACATCCACCTATCTGCTAGGATATTGTCAGATACTCAACAGGATCATCCTATAATCATCCTATGATTGTCATGACGAAATAGTTTCTATTTCATAATGATTCGTGCAATTACAGTGGTCTAAGGAGATTTGGTTCCATAGATATTTTTGACCTTCTAGCAGAGGAAAGGGCTAGAATCAAAGCAAGATTAGCCGAGGACCCTCCACTAGACGCTCCTCCCCTAACCAAAAATGGGATCAAAAAAGAGGAGAGAAAGAACACCATCAGAGATGGGTAATCGGGATGGTCAAATACGCGGAAGGCTTCTTGGACAAGACGCCTCATCCCGGACATCGAGAGATGGAAGAACCGAACGACCCCGACAGTCCCGTGGACGTACCACATGACGCAAGCTCTAACCAGCCGGCTCAAGAAGAGGAGACACGGAACGGGATGTCTAGGGTGGTGGGCTCCGGTCGGCCCGTGAAGTCACCATAGGGGAAATACATTTTAAGAGCGGGGTAGAGAGGGGCCTGCCCCGACTACCCCCATTTCGGCTTCGACCATCACACACTCTATTGCAGGGCACTATGGGGGTATGGTTATACTACACCAGCTTCGCTGAGGAGAGTGTACCATCCCCCCGTGTGAGCCCAACCAAAAGATGTAAACAGAGGAAAAAAAATGTAATATTAAGCACTGTCACGAGAGGGGATAGAGAGGGGCCTGTCCCGACTATCCCCACTGCCATAGGCGCAATTTGTACAATTGTTTTAGGGGGGCTAAATTTATAAAAGCAACAGAGACCCGCAGGGGCTCCGCCCCCGCACCCCCTTACCGCTAATCATTTTCAAGACTA
>NC_042495.1:53310001-53330014 GCF_005508785.2 Acyrthosiphon pisum
ACCAATGGTAATTTAGCCACTTGATAAGTCGATCTGGCCGGATACGGTTCTTTTACAACTGTAAATAAAACAATCAATAGGTAACAATAACAAATATTATTCACAATATCGATTGTTATTTATTGGTAGGTACAATTAACCATAAAACTAGGTATATCAATAATTACGTTTAACTTAAGGTTAAATATACAGGGTGTCCCGTGAGGATTTACCTATTAGCCGTAGAGGGGGACTCGCCGCCCGGACAAAAACCGGTTTTTTGCCGTTTTACTTATTAATTAAAAAAATTATTAAAAATCAGGAAATTAATGAAATTAAAATGTTGAAACGTCAATATTTTCAGAAAAATTAACTCTACAAAATGGCAATCTTCAATATTTTTTTAAATAATTAATTAAAAAAATAATTTTTTTAACTTTTTTACCAAAACATAAAAAAAAAATAAAAAATTAGTTATTTGTAGTGCTTACCTCTGTGAGTCTTAATAAGAAAACAGAATTACGATATCTCTATTATTTCAGGAGACATCGCAATAAGTAAATCCTCACGGGACACCCTGTAGATACCTATAATATACACAATTAGCATAGTCTGAGTGAGATAATCTGGTTATCTCATAGATCACGGTTATCTATAATTCACCTATTGTTATTTTATTTCTAGTTTAAAATAAAAACATAAGTACTGAGCACTAATTTATAGAAAGTTAAATAAAATGTTGCAAGTAGTAGGTAGGTATCTAAATAGTAAATGGGCTAAATAATTTAATCCTGCCCATCTACCGACCATAGACATATTTATTAATATGTCTATATGCTATTATACTGACCTATCTATAGTACCTAGTCCACCGCATGGTTAGCTCTTATTTGGAATAGAGTATAAATTCATAAATGTGTCGCAATTCTGACTTCAGGGACAGTATGAGATTAATCCCGGCCATTTTCCAATAATATATTTAAAAAAAACGTTTGTACGATGTACGTTTTCGAAATAAGTCACACAAATTTACGCTAATTACTGACGTAAAAAAAAATTGCAATATTAATATTTTTTTAATTTAAGGGGAAAGGAGCTTCTATATTAATTAGTAAAAGGGGAAGGATAAACTCCATAAAAATAGTTTTTAATTATAAATTATAATGTAATATAAATGTATACATTTATACTATTATAATATTAATTAGAATTTAATTTGTATATAATTTGCGTAAATATAATTTTATGCAAGTAAAATCATAATAATAATATAAAATTATAAACTGCTTATACGGCTATACGATAAAATTCCATAATATAATATAATAATAACATAATATAATAGTAAGGTAGATTGAAAATAAAACCGGATCGGTGATGATAATAAATTGACGAGTATTATATGAGCAGTTACAGCGTTTCATCAAATAGGGCAACCGCGTACCAGGACTCCATAGAGGCAAACCAGCCGAATGACTCGAATGTATAAATAATATTCGGTATTTTAATTTACAGCGCGGCGAGAGAGAGGCCGACTTGCTACCATGGGCCCCTTGTACCGTGGTCGACGGTTGAGAACGAAAACGCATCCGGGTCGCGATGGCTGACAATATAACCGCGGTTGTTGATGTCACATCGCGTCATACTCATACAACTCACTCAGTGTGCTCAAAATAATTTTTCCACGCTGGGCCGCGGGTCGTCACTTGTGACTATTGTCTAAAATACTTAAACTATTGTTTAAAAAATCCAAGTAGTATTTGAAAGATTCTTAAACGTGCTTAAAAATTCCAAAATTTAGAATTATTGAATTTTCGATTATTATATTAAAGGAAAATAGAGGGAGGGAAGGATAACTGGGTAGGTATTTTTTTAGCGAATAACCTTGTTTTAATTTTTTTATGATTTTTGGTTCACTTATTGTCCAAATGTTACAATGTGGTTGTCTACGTTATTAGGAAATAAGAAAACAACTATCACCAATACTCCAAACCAACAATAATAATTTATTTATAATTTTTATTTGTTATTTTGTAAAATGTTGCTAATTTTTTCCAGGTGCGAAGTTACCCGACTTTACAATACCTATAAAGACTATATTATTATAATATATAATATATTTTTTCGAAATATACAATCTATACGGATGACATAATAACTATGATGATACTTTATTGTTGATTTTTAAAAGTTATAAAATTTATTTATTTATTTAGACATTTTTTTTTTAAGTTAAAATTGTAAAAGCTCTGCACCATTTGCCTTTTATACGTCTAGGATGGCTGCTAGAAAGGTCTTTAATTAAAGGGTTTAAGTGGGAGGAAAGATGGTTGTGGAATCTTTTATAAAAGTGTTTGGCTTCTTCATGGATTGTTTTTAATTTCAGGTCTGTGTGGTGACAGGAGGGTATGATTAGATATACAAGGGGGAGCATTGATTAATTTTCTGAGCGCATTGTTTTGGAAGGATTGAAATTTACTTAAATTTGTCTTTTTTGCACTACCCATAGTTGGATGCCATAAGTCCAGATTGGTTTCAGTAATGTTTTGTATACGAGGAGTTCAATATTAGGGAAGGTGTGTTTATTAGAGATTAGAGGTTTGATGATACGAAAACGGTTGTTCAGTGATAGGTAAATATATTAATATAAATAAAATATAAATATATTTAACTGTAGGAGAGGATGGGATTAGAGCATTGTATAGAGTTACCTCAGGGAAAGGAGCTAGTCTAAGTGTAAAGGTGGTGTGCGTAGACTTGGTATGGTAAAATATATAATATAGGATATTTTTATGATTCGGACTTGGTACGTATATCATATTATACACACACACAGTCACATAGCCCACAAGGTTATTTACCAAAAATATTCTTACCCATTTATCCTTTCCTCCTCCTATTTTCCTTTGATAATGAACAAAAATTCAATACCTAATTTTAATTTTTTGGAATTTTTAAGTACGCTAAGAATATTTCAAATTCAAATAATAGAATTCTTTGTACAATTTAAGAAATGTCGTATATAGATGTTACAATTTTGTTCAAATGAGGACGAGTGACGATACTTTTTTAAAGGACCATGAAACAAAAAAATGATTTTGGTTTAATTAATAGTAATTAAAACTAACTATACAGCTACCTATATAGCTGTATTACCCGTTATTGGCTGGGGATAATTGAAACCGAGATGGGTTCATCCACTTGCTACGGATAGTTTTAATGAGTAACTTTTTTCTTTGAATCAATTTCTAGCAGAATTATACAGATATGCGTTTATGATTTTAATATTATTATGGCCAGTAAGTCACCCTAAAATAACCTGTTTAATCTAGACCTTCCTTAAATCGTCAAAAAAAATCTAGTATTTTTGATTCTATAAGCATCAGCCATATACTTTATATATTAAATGTTGTTTTAGATTATATATCATAAAAATATGATCATAATTACATTCTTGATAGACTTCGTTTACAAACTTGGCATTGTTAATATCATTCAGCAGTACTGTGGTCTTAGCAACTGGAAAGTATAATAACAAATACAAATAAATAATATATATTTTGCATTCATGTGTATAATATATTATGTATATTGGCATATTGTAAAATGTATATATTATATTTACTAAGGTACAATTTAGGTACTCATAACTACTTATATATATATTAGGTACGTAGGTAAAATCAAAATCAAATAGGTTTCCTTTGTATAAATATTCAAGATTATACTATATACTATATAGTCATATAGAAGACACGATTCTAAATATAAATAAATATAAATGTAATGTATTTTCCCATTATTCGTTGGGTACCTAATCTTTATAATATATTTATAATTTATATGTATTGATGTTTTTTCTACTATGTAATAATATACTTATTAATAATTTATTTATGATACGTTTAAAAAATCAACTTATATAGTTACCTATTACTTATTACACACTATATTACTATAATACTATATGTCTATTATGCGTGATGCCGTGCAGGTTATCGTGAATAGATTCATCATTGCTGTTTCAATTATCGAAAGTTGCGAAATGATCATTAACATTATATTACATTCAATATTGAAACTTTAAAAAAATTGTACAAGCAGATTTCAATATCAAAAAAAATAAAATAATATAGGTAAGTAGGTATATGTTAAATTCAACTATATAATAATATATTATAAGAATATTTTTATGGAAATATAACATATTAGCTATATACATTTGAAGTTTTTTAACTATGTGTTAAAAATATGCATAGTTTGACGATTCAATCGTAACATTAATGTTAAACTTGCCAATTTATCAATTCGATAATTATAATAATTTATTTTCAATTTGAATTTGATTTGTATTACTTACCTATGTATAATACCAAATAGGACCTAAGAGTACGCTACACTGCCATTTGTTGTCTCCGTTTTACAATTGCGTAGGTAACATAGTTGATTTACGCTTAGCAGAACACGTTTAGCTCCGTTAGTTTAACAATTAAAGTGAATGGACCTATTATGAAACTTGATACAATGTTTGAGCAAGTTATGCGTATATAATGTAGCGTAAATTAAAAATACTAATAACTCACTTCAAAATTGAATTATCGTAAAAAAACCCACATACAAACACAGACAATGTTCTTACCATCAAGCTTCATAATAGCCAATAGGTCGATTCACTCAAATTTTTAAACTAATAGAGCTGAACGTGATCTTCTGAGCGTAAAATATTTGCTATGTTCCGCAATTATACGACGGAGAAAACACATATTTGTGTAGCGTCCTGAATGATTATGACATTACAATAGGTACTAAAATAGTATAATATTATCTGTCAAGTCTATTTTTGGCTATTGTGTTAAATTTAACCAAAATGTTGTGTGTTTCTCATAAATTATTGTAAATTATTAGGCAGAGACGATGAAGTAAACAAATAAAACGTTATGGGTGGCTACAAGTTTACTACCTACTGCATCTTGTGTAGATAAGTAACTTAACCTAATATCAGTATTAGTTTAATAGTTTACTATAATTTTACACTGAGACTTATTTGGATAGCTTGGCTTTTTGGATTGCTTGGATAGCCGGTTCAAGATTATAGTACGTGCACTATCAGTGCCATATGAAGAAATTATTTTCACTTTGGGCCAATTTATCACTATAGTCAAGCACAATACTATCATCATTCATCATAACCATATCTAGACATTTTTTAGATAATCGGATGGTTGTAATAATGTTTTAACATAAACAATACAAATAGAGAGGTTGATGTAAATACTAGACTGGGGCAAATGCCCCAGTTGCCCCACCCCAAATGACGCCACTGCCCTTCACCCTGGCTCAGGGCGCTTCCCCTTAGCTGGTAGTTAGGTACGTATGCCACTGTTCAATATCTATATTGTATATTATATTATACATTTATTATTAAAATATGATACCTAAAAATTAAAATAAACCTCTTTGACCTCTGTAGGGATAGAAAAATCATTTGACATTTGTGTTAGACGAGTGTTAATTGATTATTTTTAGTGAATAACAATTATTAAAAGTTATTATAATAACGTATAGCAAAATATTCTCGCTTTTGTTAAATTATGATATATGATATAAATTTTAATTATTTTATGAGATTGAGTCTAAATCGTTAATGTCCAGTGATAGCTATTTTATGTGTATACGTGGTCTTGGCTGTCCATTATCATCCAGATTCCTAACTAATTTGGTAATAATATCAAATCTGTTTAATTTTATTATCTGCAATATTAGTACTTAGTAGGTAGTGTGTCTGTGTGGGCATGCCGATGGTTAATGTCAATTGGCAATCGCAATGGACATTTGTTTTTAATGTCTTTAATTAATATTTTAATATTAACTAAGATTATCATTAGATTTACATTTATTTAAAGCACTATTATATTAATATATATTATTATATTATATATTTACGTTGTATTGTTATTTTGTTTTTATTGAGTACTAAAAGCTAATAAACAATAAAAATAATATTATCCCAATGTCTATTTCAATTCAACGGATAATTTGAAGTCTAAATGTTATCTAATAAAAATTATCAAACACGTCATGATTTTCTCTTCAAATTCTCACTATATTTCGGTTATTTGGTTGTATACTTATATTGGTTTAATGTTTAGATCAAATACTAGGTATATAATATTTATACTGTAAATAAACTAAAGTTTTATGTGTGCCTTAGCCCCTTAGGGCTTAGGTAGGACAGTAGATACGGTGGGCGAGGTTAGGGGGTTCAAACCCCCTCACAACATACAAAGTACATGTAAATATACAATCAACAATAATATATTAAAGTAGAATTTCTTTATGGAGTGTACAACGCCGACAAATGCTAGTAATTCGAAATGAAAAAAAATAATTTCAATTATAACTTTTACGCCTAAACAAGCGTATTCACGTAGGTAGGTCCTAGAACCTACACAAATACACGATGAGTCGATAAGAGTTTGGGTTGAATAACGATTAACGAATCGAATGGATGGCAAAAATACGAAATGAATAATAGCTGACGGGCAATGGCAATTATGATAATTAATATGCGTTGAAAGAGTAGACTTGAATCGGTAGTCACCGAGGGTTTGCGGGCGAGAGTCGAGAGATCAAAATCCAAAAGGTAAAACCTATACTAAATTACTAACTGCGTACACAGTACCGGCAAAATATGGCAATGGCGCGAGATAAAAGTGGCGCGATCAGTGTGATCACACATTATTCGTATTCCGTGGGTCGTGGCGCGTCACACAGACGCACAGTCACACAGACACAAGATTGGAGGGTGGTGGGAAGCCGTGGTAGGCGATGGCGTTTTTGTTTATCAACAACGGCGGCAGCGGCAGTCAGTGTGATGGACGCACGCGCTGCCCAGTGTCGCCAACCGGTGTTGGATTCGTGTCGATTAGGACCGGGAATGTGGGGAGGGTCCCGTCTGGCTGGTAATAAAAGAAATAGACGCGAGGGCGCGCACGCACTTCCATTATCGATCGTGGTTTTTGATGCGACGCGTGGCCACACTGCGTGCTAACCTCACCAAACGCTCGTCGATTGTACGCTATCCACCGTCTCTCACCCTATCTGCTTCTCTCTCTTCCGATTTCCTCTCGGCAAATCACATGTACTTTAAGCGTTTTCTACATTGTTCAATTGTCAAAATGTGTTCTCTTTAGATACATTTCTTCGTTTTGCGACTATAATCGTTTTACAGTATGTAAGTACACATTTACGTTTTTATTTAAACGCTGGCGCGATGTATTTTGTGCAAACGCGCCGTTTCCGTCGGGCGACTGGCAGTCGGAGATGGCCGCCTGACGGCCACATCATGGACGGCCGTTGTATCACCGCGCGAGCTTTGGCTTCACCGTCATCCGACGGCTGTGGCTGCCCTTGTCGCAGACACAAGTATATTTTTCATTTCCTCGGTGTTTCTGCCTCTCGCTAAAGGGGGTGTTCGTCACGTGGGACCGCCCTTGGGCCGGCGCCCTTATGGACCTATACCGCAGGTTGGGATCGCTTTTTAGGTTAAGGTCCAGGTGTAGGATTTTAGGTGTTCTGGCGGTCCGACAGGGTTTGAAAATTTGTCGTGTGAAAAGGGCTGCTCTTAACGACTAAAGCGTCAAGAGACTAACCGAAGCATTGTTCAGTGTTTAACTTATGGTTAGGTGTATCTGCAGCTTTCAAGTGTACATCGTTTGTCGTGATTGGGGCTGCTTATACGGTCAAATTATTTGTCTTCAAATTGTCTTCTCCTTACATCAACTTAGTTATGAATTACATTTACCATTTCAGAGTTTAATAAATCTATTGTGTATGCGTTATTTTACTATATTATTTGTGTCTTATAATTATTTATATTAATGTAGGTATTTTAGTAATTATGTTTATTTGCATATTTAATTATTTGTTGAAATTTTTTTATAGAAAATTGAATGAATTTCTTATATTATCTGCTACTAATTAGGCAATAGTTATTGTTAGGTCTATTCAAGGCCAGTATAATCTTTGTTAATGTTTTGTATTTTTCACTATTTCGATTAGGTATATATCTATCTTTTACTTTTATTCCATTTAAATTTTAAATTAGGTTGTAGTTACCTACTTCAGGTATTATAATTTTAGTAAGTATTGATGGTTAGGAGAATAATCTTCAAATATTTAATAAATACCTATATTATATTCTTGTTTATATATTTTAGTTTTAAATAAAAATAACTTAAAAAAAGATATGTTAGAAAAGTACATAGTCTAATACTTGATGAAACCATGAGTTACAAAATTACTGGGAAATAACTTATTAAAATTAAAAATTATTATTTACCTTGATAAATTATCAATATTTTATAGTGAATCAATTTAATAGTTTTAGATATATTGTGATGCTGATGAGTGATGAATAAAAATGTATTCAAGTTTTAACTAAATTATTAAAATAATTAAAACTATGTTGATGTGTCAGTACTTGAGTGAAGTTTTGTTTCATGTGTTAGGTATAATATGTACAACACTAATTCATTTTAATATGTATTTTATGTTGATTGTTTTCTATTTTTTTTAGTATGATAAAGTTGATACAATTTTTAATTATATTGTTTTATTATTATATTATTAGTTATATTGTATTAATTTGTTTTTTTTATCGTATTACCAGTTATTATAAAACTGTTAGGATAGGTATATAAATATGAATCAAATTATTTTACATTATTCATTTTAACAATTTTAATTAAATTGGTTTTTTTCTCGATTTTGTAATAAATTAAAATATAGTTTATCACTAAATGATAAATAAAATTTGATAAAATGGTTTAAAAAAAGTTTTAGGTACTTATTTTATCTTTTTGATTGAAGAATTTTTATTTTATAACTAATTTTAAATTCATTGATTTCAGAATATTTTAAATAATGAATGCTAATGAGACGAAAAATGGACCACCTAGTGAAACCAATGACTACTCGGGACCACCCGGCATGGATGTCGGTGGAACTATTGAGTCCGACTGGAAAGAAGTGGTGGACAACTTCGATGAGATGAATTTAAAAGAAGAATTGTTGCGTGGAATTTATGGATATGGTTTTGAAAAGCCATCAGCTATTCAACAGCGTGCTATTTTGCCATGCATCAAGGGACATGATGTCATTGCTCAGGCCCAATCGGGTACTGGCAAAACTGCTACTTTTTCAATTTCTATTCTACAACAAATCGATACAAGTTTGAATGAGTGCCAAGCACTCATTTTGGCACCAACACGAGAACTGGCTCAACAAATTCAAAAGGTAAGCTTATTTTATATTTTTATTTAATTAGTTTTTGAACTGTTTATATGTAACCTTATTTTTAGGTGGTTATTGCTTTGGGCGACTTCATGAAAGCCGATTGTCATGCTTGCATTGGCGGAACAAACGTTCGTGATGACATGCGTAAGCTGGATACTGGATCCCATGTAGTGGTTGGCACTCCTGGTCGTGTTTATGACATGATTGCTAGAAAATCACTACGAACTCAATTTATCAAGATATTTGTTTTGGACGAAGCTGATGAAATGTTGTCTCGAGGTTTCAAAGATCAAATTAAAGAGGTGTTCAAGTTCCTCGAAGAAGATATTCAGGTCATTCTGTTGTCTGCTACAATGCCCGAGGATGTTTTGGATGTGAGCACTCACTTCATGCGTAATCCAGTACGCATTCTTGTGCAGAAAGAAGAACTAACATTGGAAGGTATTTATAATAACCCTAATTATTATTATTTTCTTGGTTAATTAATTATTATTTATTTAGGTATCAAACAGTTTTACATCAATGTTACCAAAGAAGAATGGAAGTTTGACACTTTATGTGATTTGTATGACACTCTTAGTATCACCCAGGCTGTGATATTCTGTAACACACGTCGTAAGGTAGAGTGGTTGACTGAAAATATGCGATTGAAAACATTTACTGTATCAGCTATGCATGGAGAAATGGACCAACGTCAACGTGAGCTAATTATGCGTCAATTCCGTTCTGGCTCTAGTCGTGTTCTAATCACCACTGATTTGTTGGCTCGAGGCATTGATGTACAACAAGTGTCTCTGGTTATCAACTATGATTTGCCTTCCAACCGTGAGAATTACATTCACAGGATTGGGCGTTCTGGCCGTTTTGGTCGTAAGGGAGTGGCCATTAATTTCATCACTGAAGACGACAAACGAGCGATGAAGGATATTGAATCGTTTTACAACACTCACGTTCTCGAGATGCCACAAAATGTGGCTGATCTGCTGTAGACATGCTTTGTATCTGTGAGTAGTTACTTTGAAACAAGTGAAATACAGCGTTCAAAAACAATTCAATTTTCTTTTTTTTTTTTATATATAAATACTTATATAAAAACAGAAAAAACCATAAAAAAAATTTTAATTGAAAACTCCAATATTTTATCTTAAGCAGTTTTTTCCTTTTCATTTTACTGTGTTTGAGTGACATGACTATTTCAATTATCCAATTTACGAAAATGATAAGTGCACATTTTAATACTTGGTATGTTTTGATTTTAAATAAAACTTATTATAAAATTTGCATAGCTTCATTGTACTTCCGTTTGATGATTCCTTCTTGGTTGTAAATAGTATGTTGTCTCAAAACTGGCAGCTTTTTGAACATAATATTAATGTTCTTAAAGTTTTATTTAAGAGTGGCGGGTGTTTATTATTAACATAAAAATAACTTATAAAATATTGGCAAGTATTTTAACAAAATATAATGATATTAATTTAAAATTACCAGTTAAGTACTTAAGCAGTAGTGTGACATTTTTTAGGGGCGTCACCATAAAATATAACTCCAAATTAAATGGTTGTTTTGTACAATGCTGTTGACAATATAATATGGACACATTGAATTTGGTGGCCTCTTTAAAACAAATATATTTAGTTCAAATAAGTTATATACCATTTTAGAATAACAGACAATTTTTTTATTTCCTAACTGTTGGCTTAGGTTAAAAATGTTAACTGAGATGATAATTCAACTAAAATTTTATTTTTAGAAATCTAATTTGTGTGTACTTTCAATCTTTTTCAACATTTTGCTCAGGCTTAGATTAGATTTAATGCATGACTGGTAAAGAATGTTCAAATTTATTATTTTTTAAATTGTGTTATATTCATTTTTTAAAACACCAATTACTTAAAAAAAAAATCAAACAGACTTTAAAGTAACATTGCATTTAACTTCAAAAATATACTATTAATTGATTTAACATACATTTCGATTTACTTGTGTTAAGTTGATTTTTAACACTACAAAATAAAGAATTAGGTTTATTTGATAAAAAATAGCATTGTCTATTTATAGTTATCTAATCTAAGGTTTAGGTCCAACAAGTCAAACTTTTAGTGATGTTATTGAAGCATTTATTATATGTCAATAACACATTAATAATTGTATTTTCACCCTTACTTTTATCGAATGAAGTGCCAGCATGTTTAAGTATCGCGTGGATATTTTTTAGTGATTGCCTAGCCTCAGCCGCTGCTCCACCCTCGACCGGTTTCAACGTCTTCTCATCTAGGCCTAAAGAACCAGAAACATACAACACATTGCCCGCCTGCACCGCCTGACTATAATTAAAAGTAAAATACAATTTTAATTCTTTTTTTTTTGTAAATTAAAAAATTATGTTTTTTTATAAAAATTTAATCATTGTAAATGTTCAATAATACTTACTTGTATGCTCCAGGGAGTTTTGGAACCAACGGGGAGTTTATTATTTTTCTTATTACACTCATTATATTTATTCTTATTATATTCAAAAATATTTCAATGAATTATAATATTTTTCTATCCGTCACATCAATATTCTAATAAAATGTTAATTTTAATAAACCTCCTGTTGAAAGATCATCACTACTACCACATTCATAATAACCAGGATAGTACTAGATTAAGTAATTAAACAATAAATAGGTACACATTAACTTTAATGTACTAATTAGGTTATAGGTAATGAGGTCAATAATATTATTTCAGTAACCTAGTTGCTATTAGTTTAATTTGTATTCTCATTTCTCAGAAGACAGAAATACAATTATTTCTGTTTCCTTTGTTTGGTATAGATTTAATGTTTAGTAATAATATTTATTTTTAAATACTGAGAGATAACTTTTTTAGTTTTTGCATTATGATAATATATTATAATAACATTTTATATTTTCATAATCATTTCATATTAATATTCTAATGATTAATTTATTTCATGTGATTTGTATGGGGTGTTCAGTATTTTATTATATTTATATTTATTTATTTTTAATTTTCTGTGGTAAATTTAAACTGATGCCTAATAATTTATTATTAGTTGTGTAATTATTGTGGGGATTAATATTTCAAGTTTTTGCACTTTTTTATAACTGCCTAGAAAACATGATTTTTGTATATAATAATCTTAAAATTGAGTTACATTATTGAGTGTTTTTCTTAAACTAAAAGTTTGAAGTAGTTTAATGAGTGCTTTTTTTTTTATATATATAAAAAGGAAATTGTTCATAATACAATTTACTCCTCGTTAAGTTCATAGTAAATACTTTCATTTTTTACTTGTTTTCCTTAAATTTGTATGTACCTATATTATATAAATTTTTTTTTCGTTTTGAAACCAGTTAGGGTAAGAGATAAGCATGTGTAATATATGCATAATAATAAAAAACAAAAATAAAAAATGTGTTAATTTGTTTATATGTCTCAAATGATCTCCAAGAGTTTTTGTGTTTGCTATAGTTTTATACAAGATTCCATGAATATCCCATTATGTTATAATGGAATAGATTTTTTCTTCTTTTGTTTTAAAGTTTTAATGTTATTTATCTGAATTTAGGTTAGTCAAACATAACATTTTGGATATGGATTTCAAATAACAGTGATAGTTTATTTATTAGGTATTGATCTACTATTATTAACAGTTTTATACTTATAGAGTATTATTTCTACTATGGTTAATTCTCTATGTACTTAGTCTTAAATAATATATGGTGCAGCTTAAGAGATTTTTTTACACAAGTCACCTGTGTGTCCCAAAAGTATCATGCAACTAGAAATATTTAGCGTTAAATGCAAGTATATCGTAGACACAGTTGAAGAATACTAGTTGTCCTGTCACCCAAACGAGTCTCTCCCCCAGTACTCGGAAAGTGTCTAGTATGAAAGAATTCTATATAGGTATATGGGATTACTGTTTACACATTTCTGAGACAAAATGTTAAATTTATTATCTGAACAAAGATTGCATGTTTTTAAAGTTCCATGTTCCATAAAATTAATGAGCAGAACAATCAGTGGTGTGCCCAGCGGGTAGGGCTAAGCAATGTGCAAACAGTACAGCCCCCATGTAGTGGTTACACATGAAAAAAAAAAGGCCTAGTACCCGGGCCTGCCCTGTGGTTTTTTTTGTTTTATAAAATTATATGAAGTTAAATCATATTGGAACAAAGGTTATTTAATTATTACATACTTCACTACATTATATGTGTTTGTAATAATTATTTCCTTCGCGGTAAATAACGTTTCCAAGCCACAGTTCCTACTGCTCGGGCGACGACTAAAAATAGTCGACGATAGACAATATTCTCGAAATGATTGCTATTAATTATACGTTCGTCACTGGCTGTTCTTCGCCGACCAACGTCAAGAATAATTTGACTATATTGATATGAGTAAATGAACATGGATTATAAATGTTATATTTTGGTACCTATTAATAATTTATTACGATGTGTACTGTGTAGACGTTTTATAGTGAGTGACAGAGCCGATCGAGCTAATCGTTTTGTCTATGTACACTAATACACTATTAGAATAACCTAATTACATTTTTCTTTTAAAATTGCTTAAAACTTGACTACTAACTACATTAAAATAAAATGAACATCAAGTTTTATAAACCTATTTCGAAATCTTTAAGGATATTGAACGATGATGATACTATGATAGTACATAATAGATCAACCTCAATCGAAAATTTTAAAATTAAATGTACTAGACTTCTAACGAGTCTTCTACTTCTTTTTCTAGCTTAAAAGTGCTTGATATTAGCTTAAATAGTGATGTACTGATGTACAACCTATTCAGACAATTATTAATTTTCCACACGTAAAATTTGTGACTAACAACGTTGTTTTCAAAGTTCATGGTTCAAAGCAGGGGCGGCTAACCATTTTTAGGTCAAGTGCCAAATATTTCCAATCAAGGATTTGAAAATTTTTCACGTGCCCAAAGGAAATTATATTTTCTAAGGATAAAAATAAAGTTAGGTACAATAGTCAATAATCATAATATTGAAGTCGTAAATAATAAATATAGTAATAATCTATAGTAACATAATACATTTTACATATGAATATTATAATTTGTTAATTGTTTCTTTGAATTTCTTATAACAGTTATAACCAACATTTTATAAATATCTTAATTTTTATAATTTTTATTTTTCGCGTGTCATTGAAATTTGACCAACGTGCTGTAGGTTCGCCAACCCTGGTTTAAAGTATATCCTTAGATTTGAAAATCAAAGACTTCAATTCACTAAATAATTATATTTTATGTATTTATAGTTAATAAAACTATTTTTTTATTATTTGTAATCACTTTTAATATCTTAGAAATACTATTAACAGGTTAAACAGGGGGAATAAATTGTTTTATATTATATATTATATGATCATTTTTTCTAATTAAATTTAAAAATGTTTATAAAGTTTCTAAAAAATAATGTCTCTCTAGCTATATAAATTAAAATTATTATAACCAGTCTGTCCTAAATTTTAATCTTGAACATGCCTCTTAGAACAACGTTCAACAAGTAGTAGAATAGTAGACACTACTTTAGTTTTTTCAGAATATGTTTTGTTTGGTAATTATAAAATTAAAATAAAATCAGTTTAAAAATATTATCACCTGCACATTCATTAAAAATAAGTGAACTAAATTTCAATTATAACAATTTTGATTCAGTTATTTATAATAATTTTTTATTATTTGTATTTTAATTCATACATGGTGAGTTTTAAGAAAAATCAGTAAAAAAAAAAATTATAAAAACATCTCAGTAATTTGAGTTAAAAATGTTGTACTTAATTTGTTTGAACTTTATGAAATAATCTTGGATTTTATATTTTTATTGTGTGAAAATGTGTTGTATCAGTAATACCTAATGGCTCATGACTGATTTTAAGTCTGAACAGCAATTGGGGGGGGGGGGCTAATTTAATTTTAAGCCAGCGTAGAGTATATATATTCTGAATAATATTGACTATTGTGTAGTATTGTACTCAATAAATGGTACCTATGGGAATTTAGAATATTCCAACATTGTGTTAACCAATAGCAATTTTGAGAAAGGCTACTAAGTGAGTTTGATCAACTTTCATGTCATCACCTAATAACAAATGGAAATTTTATTTGGATATTATATACTGATAAATGAAAAATAAAAAAAAAAACTGGTAATTATGCTTACATTATACTTATATTTTATCGTTTATCTTTTAATGTCTAATCCTAATGAAATAATTGGAAACTAGCGTTTCAGCTATATTATCATAAAAATAAAACTGTATTTTTAAAGGGAGCACACAGAAAAAACAAAAAGTTTTCTTTGAATTATTGTAAAGTATTAAATTATTCCAGTAAGAACTTTAAAGAGATTTGGTCAAAATTCAATGTAAAAAAAATATTAAGAATGGAGAGATTAGGGGCATTTGAATTTGGGATCGCCGGCTAAAAATACCCAAATGAAAAAAATTGTGGTTGCGTCATATCGTGTTGCTATAATTGACTGCTGCGGTTACAGTGTATACCTGACAAAAATTAAATTACTTTTATAAGATTTTAATTATTTAAAAAAAATAAATGAACATTTAGAGTTTTGAGACTAATTATTCTGGATCTATTATCCTGTTCAGTGGATAAAAACATCACATATGTATTACAAAAAAATCGAAACATTTACTAAAAAGGTAACTAAATTATTGTATAAAGCTACTAGCGAGCGGCTTTTACATGTTAAGTCGACGAATACATAGGCAATTACTGAAAGTCCGGCCTAATGACTTGCATCTCTTTTCAATTCATCGTGTTATGAATAATGCGAGTAAAATTGTCAAACTTAGACAATTTGTCTTAAAATAGGACATTCTATCAAATTAAAAAACTATTGTTTTGTGGTTGGTGCCCTTAAAAGATTATCAACAAGGTATAATAATAGAATCAGTAGTGGACTGGCCCGGTGTGCCACTATTCTATAGTACAGTGGGTCGGTTCTACCAGCCTAAACGTTTTGGGCTACTAATAAATAATCTATAATTTGCACTTTATTTTCTTTTATAATAATATAATATAAACTATTATTATATTGGACGTTTTAAGCGGTAGCCGGTGACTCCCGTTTCCCGTTAAAAACTACAGACACATAATATTAAAATATTAATAGGTAGGTCATAGGTAAATTATCAGAATTAAAAAATAATGCATAAACTAAGTATAAAAAAGATGGGTAAGTGGATGTCGCTCTGCTGTACAGTAGGTTACAAGTAGGTCAATGTATAATGGATGGTATTAAATTTGAATTCAATGATATATCATTGTACAAGAAAAACAATTCTGAGCGGAGATGGTATGTCAGTCAAGGTATAAGACATATTATATAGGTACTTATCTATGGTATTAGAAAAAAAATTGACCTATAATAAATTCCAAATTAATCATATCACAATATCCATTAGGTAATTATAAGGCGTTATACATCAAAAACAAACCGTGATACTATTATAGATATATACAATATTAATATACAATATATATATAATATTGTTATATTCTGTGATATATAATAGTATACGTTAGAAGTTTCAAGTATACCCAGGAATAATATTATACAATCACAACAAAATAACTAAAATAGTTATTCCAGGTTTTTTAATATGTAATTTAGTTCAAATTTGAATTTAAAATGTCTGTAAAAAAACAACTTTGTCTACGTATTTTTTAGATTTTTTGGTTACAGTATGAATTTGTTTTAAATTTTCAATCCTTCGTTATAAAAATTACAGTGATTGATAATTTTCGAGATTTTGATAAATGTTGTCAATATTCGAACTTCAAATGCTTATAAAAAAAATGTGTGTCTGTATTTTTAATATTTTACAATTGCTATTGTAACAATATATCAGGAGCCTTGTATTAAATTTTCAAGCTTTTTCGTCCAACAAATATTTATTGGTATTTATAGAAAAAAAAAACTAAAAAATTGAAAACTGACAATGTCCATAAACAGATCAAAAAGAGTCAAATTATTTTCAAAATTGTAGTGTGTACAGGAAATGCTAATATAAACATTCAGTGAAATTTTCAAGTATCTACATTCATTCGTGTTTCAATTACAACAAAATAAGAAAATTGTTGCATTAAAAATCGAGTGAATATCAAATGTTGTAAAAATATGAATTTCAAACGATCATAAAAATTTGACTTATTTCTAAAAATTTTTTTTTTGATAAAGGTAAACAAAATTATGAGGAATCTTGTATTACATTTTAAAATTTTAGGTTTAAAAAGAAATTTTTTTATGAATTTCTATAAAAATCATTTGGAAATTTTCGTCATTTTTACGTATTTTGTCAATAGTTGAACTTTAGATGGTTATAAAAAAAAATATTGACTGGATTTTTAATTTTTTTTGGACAATTTGTAATTATGACCCCCCAAAGTACCAACTAAATTCACTTTCCTATCAGAAAAGATACTGTTGAAGAAAATCTAAGCATTTTTACTGTCCTAAAAGATGATGACAGACACAAAAATAAAAAAAAACACATTGTAAAATCAATACATTCATCGTTCCACTCAGAATCTAAAATATTTATTAATCACAAAAATGATGATGAATTATATTTCTGTTTTATATGAAAATGAATCTTAGTCATAGAATACAATTAATATATATAGCAAAACAAGTTATAAAAATAAACTTATTACACATTAGTAGTCAGTAGTTTCTTAGTTTAGTACCGGCAGTGGAAACTACAACTTTTTTTTTTTTGTGGGCATAACCACATAAGTTCCAACATTTCTAACATGTTTAACTTCATCGTCAGGCACTCTATTCAAGAGTTCAAGTTCGGAAGTTACGGTATTTACATAGTTTAATAATTGTTTATATTTTTTATAATATAAGCGTTGTTGTTCTTTACAAACAGATATATTAACCATTTGTTTTGCAATATGTGATTTGCCATGCGTGGCCATGAC
Source organism: Acyrthosiphon pisum (assembly GCF_005508785.2). Lineage (NCBI taxonomy): Eukaryota > Metazoa > Arthropoda > Insecta > Hemiptera > Aphididae > Acyrthosiphon > Acyrthosiphon pisum. Next base: position 53,328,281 of record NC_042495.1, read on the forward strand.
TTCCGCAGCTTTATTTAAGATCATGTTTTGAAGTTCTTGTTGAGAAATTTTGACCGTCCGATTAGATTCAATCTAGAATCAAACATCAATAAATCAATTGCATGTTTCCCACAAATATATTTTGATAAAATAAATTTTTACCAATAAACATAATGGCCATTCCATCTTCTCATCGGGTACTTCATTATGCAATACTTTCCTGACAAACGCTGCTATTTTCCTAGCGTTTGCGATTTCATCGTTTTCAGTAATGACTGTTGGTACATCGCAGTCATCGATGTTCCTCTTACCACAATCTGTATTTGAGCTATCATCATTTTTATTAACTGAGTGCTTAATTACATCACCAGAGGATGGAATAATGCTGTCAGTGCCGTTGTCTGGTTTGGAATCCTTTGGGCCATCACTTGGCTTCTCGATTATGCGTGATAGAGTGTCTAGATCATTTATCACAATCTCACTATTATTTTCCTCGGTCGGACCTTTATACTTGCCATTGTGTTCCATGACAAAAATGTTTTTCTTAAAGATCTTCTAATAATTAGCCAATTATACTATGATAGTTCAAATAATATAATAATATTATACTGCAAGATGGTTGAACAACGTTGAACTCCAAGGTTTATAGATTATAGATAATATTATCTATAAACCTTGCATATCACTGCCTGTATACTATCATTACAACAGTAATACCACATGTTAAGCAGCCACCTTATTTTATACAGTGTCCAGTCCTATGTAGTAGTTCGTGATGTTAACATTTGGATAATGTCGACATTATCCAGCTAATGTCGACATTGGCCATGTGTTTTGGTTAATGTGTAATTTTTCGTTTATATTAATGAAATATTAACATTATCCGGATAATGTCAACATTGGATGATATTAAGAGTGAAAACTGAATTCTATTTCTTTATACCAAGTGGGTCCGAGTGTAATCTACACGTGTAATAATTTTATATTTTATGGATTACACATGTATATAGATCCGTCTATCTGTAGATTATTTGAATTACGAGTTAAAAGCTGCTTTAATATAGTGCAGCAGTACTTTATCTTACCGATAAAGTGAACAATATATATGGGCTTAATATTTATCTTAATTGCACGACATTGTTCTTATAATTGTATATGTTGTACAAAACACGACATCGAGCGTCGATCTGTTAGTTTGTTTTCAGTTTTCACACGTGATATTTACAGTAATTTACAGTACCTACAGTGTTAAGTGTCTTAATTGAATTCAAATAAAATGGAAACAAAAACGGAATTTTATAATTTATTCGAAAAACTGTTGTCTCAAAAAAAAGAAGTTAATTCATCTTATATGTCAAATGAAAAATATTTAAATATAATAAATGAATTGAAAGGTGGCAATAAATCTCGCCGTTTGAACAAATTCGAAATTAATATCGGAGGAGAAGAGAAACTTATAGCACCCGTCAAAAAAGGTAGTACTAATTTACTATATTAGTATATTACGTAAAAAACGATGAATTATATGACATACTAAATGAAATACATCTCAATATTGGTCATGGTGGTAAGCATCAAATGATGGCAGAAATAAAAAAAAATACAAAAATTTAACCTAACATACCCTAACTTTTGAGCCCTAATCATCATATTTTCGAAATAACTTTAGTCACCGTACGAGGCAATGCTTGGAACAGATATGAGAGTTGGTTTGACTACACGTTTTCCTAGCGATTCCGTTAATATATCATACTG
>NC_042495.1:53333179-53375827 GCF_005508785.2 Acyrthosiphon pisum
GAAGAATTATATGACTTAATATGCTCAAGACAGGTAAGATATTGTATTTAAATTACTTATATTGTTCCAATAACTAATAATAATTTTTTACAGAAATCAATCAAAAATAATAGAAAAAAATCTGAAATTTGTTTACTGAACCAAGCTGAAAAAATGAAATTTAGGTCTATCCATAAGTTCCCCCAGCCAACATATGGAGACAGTGTGAGAGTCTCTTTACCGGATGTCGACAGAGGACGAGCAGACCCGAGAAATATTATATTTGCAGTTGTGTCTATTGAGGATGGGCAATATTATAAACTTGGCAATAAATATGGTACTTAGCCACAATTATACACCAGAAATCAGTTTGGTGTTTGTCCGTTATCTTTAATACAGCTTGATGAGGTGTTACATGTAGAAAAATCATTGAGGGAAATTGCGAGTCAAATGTCAAGGATATAAAAGGTGTTCATGTAAGGGGAAATGTAACACCAATCGATGTAAATGTAAAGCATCTAGCATTTTGTGTAATTCAAAATGTCACGGAAGCATGCCGTGTAATAATAAAGGATAACACATTATGTATCATAAGTAGGTTAGGTTGTTAAAAATTAAAATTAAACTCATATTAATATTTTGTATTTTATGATTGTTGTCTTAAATATGATTAATATTGTTAATAATTTAAATTATTGCATCTCATGTATGTTACATTTTTATGGTTGTTAAGACATTATCCAAAAGTTCTTGGCTAATGTAATATTACCCGGTTAATGTTAACATTAGCCAATATTCATGGCGGCTTATGATGACAGTTGGCTAATGTCGACATTATCCAAATGTTAACATTACCTGTAAACATACACTAAGTAAAAACATGCAAATGCATTTTATTCCGAGCTCTAGTAATCACTAATCTTAGATCACAGACTTCTATACTTACATACCAAGGTGGACATTTCCACCTTGCTAAATACTATAGTCTATATTATATTGTTCTGTAATATTATAGAACTATAGCGTACTATATAGAAATCTGAGTCTTGGATCATATTATTATACAAGCACCACAGATATATAAAACAATATTTTTAAAGGGAGCACACAACAGAAACAAAATGTTTATACTACTATATTATTATAGTTTTTCAGAAATCTAATGATTTAGAATCAGAATAATTTACCTAATTACCTATGTTTATTATTGAATTGTATTTAATAATTAAAAACAGAACAGAATAATTATTATTCTGTTCGTTATTCAAAATATACTGCTGCAGTCTTAAACTACCAATACAACATAAATTTATAGTTAATTATATTTTCTCGCTTCTAAAACTACATTTACATATGGGTGCTCCTAGACCACTTCCAATTAAATTTTTTTTTGATATTGTTTTATAGTTATATACAATTTTATTAAATTATACAAGTATCATAATATGATTCATATCGTATATTGATAAAAAATAATTAATTACCATTTTTTATTGTTAAAAAACAAAACCCCAGATTGATTATTTTAAATCTCTTAAACATAGTTTTGTTTTTGAAAATATTTTTTATATTATTTTTCATTACCTATTAGAGATAGTGAGTGTTTAGTGTTTATTATTAAGTTAATAAATTAGTACTTACTATAATTTATTATTTGTTGCATACATCTTCTTTATTCATTTTGAAGAAAGTTAACGCTATTCGAGTTTTTACAATGGTACAAGCAAAATAATGTATAATCTAATATATAAAATTCTCGTGTCACAGTTTTCGTTGCCATACTCCTCCGAAATGGCTTGACAGATTTTGATGAAATTTTTTGTGCATATTCAGTAGGTATGAGAATCGGCTAACATCTATTTTTCATACCCCTAAGTGATAAGGGTTGTCCAGAAAAAAAAAATAGAAGTGCTCAAACAGGGATTTTGATAATTTACAGTAGAAATATTTGTTTATAAATGGTTGCTATGGTTATATATATATAAAAAAAAAAATATTATAAAAATAATAATAGTGTATTATATATTGGTTGCTATTGGTTAATCTGGCATGTTTGTTGATTAATATTATTATTTGTATCAATATAATAATTATATGTCTGAGAATCGGCTATTATCTAAGTTTGTATGCTGTGCTATAAGTAATTCCGGAGTTATGGCCTCTTAATTGGGTAGATTGGTCTAATCTAACTGGGAAGAAGATAGGCTAATTTAAAAAGGGTTAAATTTTTTTTTTTTTACTCATTGGATTTTAGTACGGTTAGGTTAGGTTTTTGTATTAATTGATTATATTAATCCATCGTAGGTGGAATTAAGTAAAAACGACAAACTTGGTATAACTTTGATATTGCGTAGAGTTAAATTATACACTTACGTACAAATAGCACGGGGTCCGCGATCTACCACAGGTAGATTGCCTACCTGATAATGTACTGCTGTGAATCAGAATTTTTATCCTGGGCAACAAAAAAGTTAAGATAAATCTAGAACATCACACACCGAATATTAAATAACGCATTGAACAAAGTTTAAGTCATATACAGTTTGTACATTTAACGGGTAACGAAGTGCGCGGGATCAGCTATAATAATATATTATTATCATAGGCGCAAATAGACAAATTATTTTGAGGGGACTAAAGCCCCTCCTATAATATTTTCTAAAAATTATATATGGTCAGTACTAATTACTGACTTTTGAACTGGGGGGACTTGGCAGAAATGTGGGGGGGACTAAGTCCCCCTAAGCCCCCAACTATTTGCGTCAATGATTATTATACATATTGAAATTTGAAGAATAAAAATATAATACAACTTACAAGTGAATATATATAATATCAATACTTACTAATAACTAATAAGTAATATAAAATATAATAGAATGTGTGGCCTTGTAAGGAAGTATTAATATATGATAATTCATATATTATTTTATTGTTGTTACAAATAACTATTTACCGTGGAATATACATGGAAAAGTTAGTATTGGAACTTTCGGGGGTAAAATAAGCTCTGAAACCTGGTATTGGAAGGAACTATTGGAACTCAAGTTCAAGTATTCTCGGAGTATAAGCTTCACGATCCGTTAATCCTAGAATGAACTTATTTCCAATTTTCATGACTATCATCTAGAGAAGCAAGTTTAAGAATCTGATTAACATATAGGAAACGTAATACGTAATTAAACGGTATTGGACCCGACTGATTCCACGGATCCGCCGTATATCGATGGCGGTATATGGCGACCAAAAAACAGCACCATATTCAAGAACCTTTCGAACCAAGGCATTATGGAGCATAATATTGTAACCAAGTGATTAGGTGAATCTAAGTTTGTTGAAACCACTTAAAACTATTGAATTTTAAAACTATTGAATTAAAGAATACATTTACTATTTAAAGACACAAAATATTACATAGCGATAGTTCATTATGTATTGCCGTGGGCAATGAGCATACGCTGGGGGAGTACTGTTGCCCAGATCGGGCCTATGGTTGATGGGTGTCGTCCTAGCCGATCGAACAATTCAATATTTAGGTAAGGACACAGGTATATAAAGTAACTTTACTTCAGAGTTTAGAGTTTTGGTGTACTTGACAATCGTCATGACTATTGTGATAATAGCATATGAAAAATTTCAGAGTCATCGAGAATAAGGAGAACCCGGCACGGGGAACAACAGCTTACATGGTATTTATACAAATATTAAATAATAAGAGGCCTAAATTACTACCATATCCATATGGAACACCAATTAGCACATGTAACTGGATGTAAGTGATTTTATGTCAACATAGTTGTATGTATTAAACTGCAACGCTCACGCAAATAAGAATTAATTCAAGATATAGGAGCAGTTCACCAGTGGCGTGTGTTATTAAAAAATCGGTGTTGCTCAAATAATTTTAGGTGACGTACCTACCCCTCATAATATTGTTATACCGACCTATAAAATGTCCTATTTTTCTTCTTTCATTACCTACCCTTACATATTTAAGGTGTTCCTTGAGCAACACTAATTCGACCTTATGTTACACATTATGTTATCAAGAATAAATATCAGAGAGCATAGGCGGCAATTGGGGGGATGGGGGGGGGGGAGGTGCTAAGTCCCCCAAACTTAGCCGTAGCCCCCCCAAAAAAACCTAGGACATACAATTTTAATATGCTATATTGTTACGGTCTGCTTGCCTTTAATATATTCAGCCCCCCCAAATCAAATCAAAAGTTGAATTGCGCCTATGTCAGAGAGACATGATGACATGATCTATCAAATTAAATGCTTTAAAAAGTCTATATAAGCATCGTATCAGTGATGGATCGCCCCGGGTAATTTAATGATAGATAGGTAAATTTTCCAGTAAATGAATTTATTCATCCTAATAATTATACATCGAACAAATCTAAACGAAAACGGCTAAACGTAGATTTTGCAAGACATCACATGCGGGCGAGACGTTTCCATTATACTATCCTTTTGTTAATAGCTTTCTCGTAGTGGATATTATAATAATAGTGGGATTTTATTATCTTATTGTTATTATTTTTTTAATTGATCTTTAGTTTCAGCGATAGAGGCCATTCGAGGACGTCACACCCCACCATGCGTTCTCTCTGTCTTACAAACGCTATAAAATACATACAGTTAATAGGTTTAAACATAGTTAAAATAAAATAATAGAATGTTCTAAATAGGTAATATTGTGTAGGTATTATTCACATTATATAGGTAGTGGTAATATTTTAACTTAATTTAAATGGTATACATCCGTTGGAGATTCAATAAAGAGGTATATTTGATGTGGGCCGACATCTTCAAAAATAGATCATCAAAGATAGACGAGTAGATATAAAGTTTACTAAATAAAGTTGAAGTCTAAAGAAGAAGTCATTTTTCAAATTAGGTGGGAGAAATATTATAGACGGTGGCTACAGTCAACTGCAGAAACGAAACCGTACCTGTATTCTTTAACATAGAAAATTGTACGCTCAGCGGATCACGTTTAGCTCTGTAAGTTAAAAAATTAGAATGAATTGATCTCTTATAAAATTTAAAGATTGTTATCTAGTAAACCTCAAAGGTGTTTTTTAGATTTTAATTTTAAAGCAAGTTATGAGTATTTAAAAATGCACAAACAATTGACAAATTTAAAATACTCATAACTTTCTTTAAAATGATAATCTAAGAAAACCTTTGAGGTTCACTAGACAAAAATCTAACCTTTAAATTTTATAAGAGGTCAATTCACTCTAATTTTTAAACCAAAAGAGCTAAACGTGATCTGCTGAGCTTACAATTTGATATGTTATACGAGTATATGCGTTAATAAGACAGAGTGAACGCATGCGGATGTAGCACCCTCTTAAATATTATCTTATTATTACTTACTTGTCTGCTTTTATTTTACTTAGTAAGTAAGTATTAGTGTATTACACATATATGTATGCTAATAAGCTGATTTCCTATAAAGCTTAAATATTTTATTTTGGTACATATAATATATATATACACATTATACATATTATAATATTTATTATTTAATATTATCTTTTATTTCCCATTATATTATCATTTTGTAGATAGCATTCACGGGAGGCTCGTAAAAATTTGAAAATATATGCAAAGAATCGTATTTGTCTGGAAAATATTTTATCGGATACATATTTTGTTAGAAATATATTATGTCAGAAACGTATTTTCCAAGAGAATTATTCTCAGAACGTCAGAACCATGTTTAGTAGGAAAAGTATTTGGTCGAAAATTCCGTTTAGTATAATAGGTACTAGGTAATATATTATATTACTGTTAAACATTGTTTTGCTTAATTGTTATGCGAGAACCACTGGAGCTATAATAATATTATGTAATATAATACTAGTTAAGAAATCAAATGCTAATCATAAAACGAGGAGGACATTTACTGTGCAGCTTGCAATATAATATTTATTTACATGCTAAAGTATATTAGTACATAGTACTAAGAAACGAGCTTATAAATTGTTAGATAATACGTTATTGTTGTGTGTTTAAATCTTCAATAACTTTTTTTCGGAATTGTACATTCTTATTACTTATATTATAGAGAAAATAAAACTATAACACAGTCTAAGTTCCTCGCATAATTTTATGGCATAGTCTTCCAAGTAACTTCGAATTTCTAAGAAATTCTTTAAATTGCCTACATTAGATCCCTTATAAAGTAGGTGCGAAGGACGCACCTCTCGAAAGTTAAATTATTTTATGCATTTTGTTTAGGTATTATTTTTTTTAAATTGACAGAATACGCAACAACAATATAATGTTTTTTTACTGGGACCTGGCATAAAAGTGGCACAAAATGGCAAAGGGTACTGTGATTCATATTTTATTTTAAGCGTTTCATACAATGTTTACCCGTCTAGCAATTCATTAATTTGTTCAACCAAAACATTTTTATCTCGAAATATTAAATGTTTACAAACCCCCTAACCCAATGCCGCAACTAGCTTTCCACTTAAGTGGGCCCCCCCAAAACACAAAATGCCTTTAAGAGGGCCCCCACAGTAAAATTTGCACTAGGGCCCCACAAAGCCTAGTTGCGGCACTGCCATAACCCCCCCCCCCCCCCACCCTACCTACCTAAATATGCCACTGGTTCATGATAAATGATAAATGATTACGAACGGGGATCAGTGGTGGCTACAGTGGCGGCTCCAGGGGTGGGCCTAGGGGTCGCGCCCCTCTCAAGCTGTATTCCTAAACAATTTTATACTGTTAAAAACAAAATTACAAAAAAAAATTATCGAAATTGTCTGAAAATTATGACTTGCCCTGCCCCCTCCTTACCATGTCTCTGGAGCCGTCCCTGGCGGGTATGCGGGACGTTGTACGCGAATTGCGAATTTACAAGGCTCATCATATAAAATGATAAATTTTCGAAAACAAATATTTAGGTAAGATTACTTTTAACGGGAGGGAAATTACTCTGATTAAGCATCAATGCCTCACTGTACCCGCTTACCGTGTACCGTTTTAATAATTAGTTAATGGGGGTGTCTTTGAGTCCCCCTGCGTCCGCCCACTTCCACTTTAACCTCTTATTCTTCCAAGCGAGACCGGTGCACATTGTAAAAATATTGTACATTATTATAATGGGTAGGTGCATATAATAAAATAATAATAATTGCGTAGTGTGTGCGTTACATCGTTTGGCTGCGCTGCGCGTATGAGACCCGCAGAAGAACAACATTGCCGCCGTCACCACCGCCCGCTACCACAACAGCCGGGGGAAAACCACCCCCCGGGGGCGCGTGCGTCCGGCACGTCGGTCGAGTGCCGACGACAAACGCGTTCGCACACGACCGCAGTCTGCCGCCAAACGCCATCCTGTCGGGTCTGTCGCCGCCGCACGTCGTCCGCAATATCGTTCGCCGTAATCGTCGTCGTTGTCGTCGTCGCGCCCGTATCCGCCGTCGCCGCTCTCCCTGTGAGACCATGTGTCGTCCACCCGCGTCCGACCGGCCACCGTCGCGGCCGTCGTCGTCGTCGCCGTTGCCGCCGGAATGATGACATTAAATAAATAAATAATTAAATTAGTGCGATGGTCCCTGTCTCCTCCTCTACTGTTTCGCGCCATTTCTCCGACGTGCGCCACGAAGTTGATTTTGAAAACTGAAAATCGCAATAAGAATTTCCTTCGGGTTTACCCTGTTATACCGTATTAATTCTCCTGTATCTTAGACGGTTTTTGATTTTCGTTTTTCGCACTCCGCGAGTGCAACGATCGTCGCCACCTGTCCCTCGCCGTCATGGAGGCGGACCTCCGGGTTCTCCTGGTCGTTTGGATACTGTCCACCATGGGAGCATCACCTGAACTGGCGTCTGAAGGTATGATAAAATCGTACGAGATAATGCGCCCGTGCAGACGTGTAGTGTCGGCCTGGCACACCAAAGGCCCATGGATCAGTTTTTTTTAAGGGGCCCCATAGCGAACGGACTTGTGCCCTGTAAAGAAAAATTGAGCCTAAAATTTACGTACGGTTAAATATTTCGATGAATACTTTGCGGAGTCCTTATTCCCTATATAGACCAGGAACACGCCAATCTAATACAATTTACATGACCTTAAACAAAAAAGAAACGTAGGTGGCCAGCGGTCATGGCCAGTCCGACACTCTGCACGGGTGTATATACGTTAGCTTCTGCTGTTGTAAATCATTCATTAGGTGGTTTCGGAATCAGAAGAGAACAAGAGTTAGAACATGCGAAAAACGCAGTGAAGGCCCATAAAAAAAATAGTGAATAAAACAATTTACGACGCGTAAACTGTGTAAAATAAAATATTATAATAACAGTCCCCAGAAACTTTCTAACGTAGGCAGGCAGGTAGGTACCTCTTAAATGAAAATATTCAATATTGTATTATGTCACTGGATATTTCGATAAATATTCATGTTTAAAAAAATCAAAATGATTTAAAATATTGAAATGTATTTAAACCGAGAGTTGATAAAAGAATAAATGGATTTTCTCTTTCACTTCAATATAGTTTTCACAACGGCGGACGGTAACAACTTAGGTACATCTCATTATCAGCTAGATGAATATTTTTTTTATTCCATCGTTAGAGCCAGGTACCTATTATGTTTAAATTCTTTTTTCAAATATATATTTAATACATTTAAAAGTTTTGTATAAATGTACAAGTGTTAGTTTAATATGCCCAACATAATAATTATTTTCTTAAACTCAAAACTCATTCAAAGTTCCTAAATTTATTACTGCAATTATACTGCAATTTATTAAATCAAATTTGATATTAAGCTACTGTGTTTTAGTATGTTAAGTATGTAGGTAAAACATTTTTTTTTACAGTATAATTTATAAATGATATCAAGTTTAGAGTTAAGGGGGCTGGAGCGTGATTCATTTTCGGTCGAAAATATAGTTTACGACCTCAATCACTACGCCCAATATAATGTTTCGATATTAATTTTGAAAGCAGATTTGAATTCGTCACTAAATTATCTATGCTTTGACAATTTTATTTTTCTGATTTTTATTTTTTTTTACTTAGAAATTTACTAACAAAAAGAGCAAAAATATATCATATTCATAATTCAAATTTAAATACATTGATATAGAATATGAAAAATGTACGACAGTTAAAGTATAGTAAATTTAGAAGAGAATTCAAATGTGCTTTTAAAATTAAAATCGGAACATCCTACTGAGCGTGGTGATTGAAGTCACAGGTAGTATTTTTTGAAATACGCGTAGGTAAGATTACAGACGTACACTATATCCCGGTCACTATGATGCCCCTCTAAAACGTGAACAGTACTACGAATTACGCACACTAATGTTCATTTAATTTCAACACCCAGATAAACAGAAATATAAAATGCCTAGTTTTTACTCCTTAGAATTGATTACGCTCCAGCCCCCTTAAATTAAAATCGTTGACACTAAAATTATAATGGTACACTTGCATATATTTATATAAGTTTGACAAAACTTAAATATGTGTTTACAAATACCTATAATATTAAAATGATTTGTTTCAAAACTTGTTAATAACTTTAAATATAAAAATTTGAGGGATTTTAATGTATCGTGGACGGATGTCATTACATTTTAAGTTAATGATAAATTATATGTTTGAAAAATAATTGTGTACATTTAGAATTTGATTTTTTCAAATATGGGCAATCTCCGATTGCTTACTAGTTACTAATACTTATAAAAGTACATACCTAATTGAAATTAAGTTTGAATCTGATGTTTAAATTTTTTTATTTTATAAGATTACGTTTGAAAAATAATTGTTCACACAATTCAATTTCACCAAATATGTGCAATTTTTGATTGCTTACATTTCTTTGTAACAATTTCATGAATTGAGTACAAATTTTATTTAAAAATCATGGTGTCATATAAATCACAGCTTATGCAATATGTAAAATATAAATATAGTAGGAACTATTTTAATGATATTTAGTCAGTTATATTATTTTTTGTTGATAACTTTTTTAACTTATAACCAGGGCCCGAATAAAATTATGCCCTAAAAAATGCCTTTTTTACGCAATAATTCTTTCAAAAAAATGATTAATATGAAAAAAACTATGATACCGATAGGAAAACGATGGTTTAACTTTTGGAATTTTTGACACTTTATCTTAACTAAACTAACAATATTATATAAAAACCAAATAGGTACCAAACTTAGGCACGCTCAATAAAATATAAACAGTAGGTAGGTATACTAGAAATAAATGCGATCGCGATATGTATCTTCAACTGACTAATTAGTTGTTATTTGTTCGATTCCCGTAAGACATCACATTCAATAATCACTGGAGATCGATAAAGACGTTAACGCTTTTATATACAGAGCGATAGATATTTTATGCGGATGAAAAATACCTAAAAATTGTTAAAGCAAATATTATTATGAAAACAATACTTCTTGATATACCTACCTAATGTTTTAAATTTCTTAATTTACATTAAAATCTTGTCCAATGTATTAATTTGCACTATAAATTAAAACCTACCTAATGTTTTAAATTTCTTAATTTACATTAAAATCTTGTCCAATGTATTAATTTGCACTAAAAATGCTAAAAAATTAATGTTTCACCTTTGAAGTATTCAAAACATGAAACGAATTATGTACTTGGAATGCATTGTCCTAGACCACCCAAAAAATAATGCACTTTGTATTGAAATCTTGGCTTTACTTATAAGTTATAGTCCAACATACAAAATGTTTGTATTTTAAAAAAATATTTAGCTTGATAGGTAATCACTAATCATTAATGATTATTTATTACTTATTAGGTATGCTTTGCTTATAGCTGTACTATTAGGTAGCTATAATAGTACGCTAGTAAATATATTTATTTAAATTTATATAATATTTTTATCACGAAAATTTTATTCACGAGAATCTTTAATTGATGATTGAAATAAACTTTGTATTTTACTAACTAACTAATTAAAAATTAAAATTAAGTTCTTATTGCTATTAATTATTGATTGAAACTAACAATTTGATTTGAATATTATTTGAGTACAGTAAAACTACGAGTGCCTATGTTACCTGATTTAATTGGTAACATTTTAATTAATAACCATTACTTTAATGTAGGTAGTTAGGTACTATAAACAAAAATAAATATAATCCTTGCCTTTTAGTGTAAAATAAATTCAAGTTTATGTTGTTTTTGTGTTGTGACTACTGACTTGTGACTTTGTGAGGGTAGGTACGTTGTTTTTAATTCATGATGACAACATTACATATTTTAATGACGTAGTGGAATTAAGGCTGCGTAATGCGTAGGTATATATTATAATTTTACTTAATTGGTTACGTCTTAAACTCAATAGTCAATACTCATACAGCATATAAGTACTATAAAATTGTGCACCTACTCTAAATAAAGAATCATTATGCCATGAATATATTTATTAATTAAATTATTAATAAAATAAAAAAAGTTAGTAAGTTTAATGGAAATCTTTCTATGATTATATTCAATACAGGTAAAGACTAAATTTTAGTGGTATAAAAACTATATTTATATATTATTGAATTATGATTTATGTTGTAAAAATTCAAATATTTATAAGTTATAGTTCAGTAATTGAAGTTTTTAAATATAAATACATATATTTATTATTTATATTTCTTTTATTAGAATGGCCCTCAGAATCGTGGTCATTGCGAATTTCTACAATAAATTGTTATAATATTTTTAAAATTTTATAGTGTCGATGACATTTGTTTTTATTTTTTAAGTGAACTACATGTATTAGGTAAGGTATAATAGGTAGGTATACCTTACATACAAATTAAATAACAATGATAAATTTACAATACCTAAAAAGCTTTACATTAAATTAATCTGTCCATTATTCTGATTCTTGGAGAGAAGAATATATTGGCTATTAGAAGTTGTGGCCTGAGGGTTTATTCCCTCAGATATTTTACTTCATGGTATATATTATATGTGTCACATTCCGTGGCAATGAGTTTACAGGATAAAGGTATCTTTTACTGTTTTAATGTCGTTTAGGCTTCAGACTTGTTAGAGTTGTAGGGTTTTGCAATTACATTTTTGTGATGAGAAGATCATTTAACTTTTGTTATTTTTGTTTTAAATACATGGTTTAGTTTTTGTAATTATATCTAAAAGTTATTTGTTGGATAATATGTTACAATCTGAGTAAATCGAGAACGGGTCGAAATATCCTTGATTATTTTCGAATATGTGTTCGAAGCCTTGAAGGTGATAAAATTAATTTTTAAGGTTAGGTCTTTTTCACCATTATGCATTGTTGGTTCTAAATAGGCATGTATATATGTTTTCTAAAAATGTATTTAATAATTTTGACGTAATTTTTTTTTTTTGGAGGTTCAGGTGTTTTAGTAGTTTTAAAAACTGATGTGTGCTTGCAATGAATAAGTAAAGAGTGATGATTCTGAAATAGATATTTTGGCTTAACTGTGGTAGGATCAATTTCTATTGGGGGACATTGTCTTGAATGGTATTAGACATTAGTGTTCAATTACTAAATTAGGAACTATGGGTTTTGATTTATTTTTAGTTGTTTCTGGTTGAACAATATGCGTTAGGATACTTTTTTTCATTTTTTTAAAATGTGCATCAGTTTTATCTGGCATTGAGAGTGTATGTAACCCTGAGATTTGTATATGAAATACGTTACTGAATAATTGGATAAAATATAGTTGGTTTCATACTTTAATCATACCTAGTTGATTAGGATTTAGAACGGACGTCGGAAGTCACCTTTGATCATTGTGTTTAATAGTTAATACAAACTAGGTGATTAAAACTTAAAATAGTTATATATGAGAGAATAGTTTTCAGTTTGAAGTGTCGAATTTCATAGTGGTTTTTTAGCTCCATAAATTCGTATTCTTTGACGTCGGTGGTATATTTGAATATAGGTTTATTAAACTCTCATTAAATTTACCAATTGTATAATTTGTAAATACGGTTTGTAAATATACCAAATGTTATTCATTAAAAAAAGGTATACCTGTCCAATAATACATGATTCTTTTTTGTTAAGATTATAATATAATTTGTGTAATTTAAATACGTGTCCTTGTATTGAAATTATTGTATTATTATTGTTAAATTTGAATTCAATTATATAAAATCATTGTACCTATATCAAAAACGATTCAAAACGAAGACAGTCTGTCAACTTATATTACTAAATATTAAGTACCTACGACGATTAATATTTTTAAATTACAACAAAATAACTAAAATTGATATTATTGGTTTAAATATCTAATTATGTCCCAATTTGCACTAAATTATGAGAAATCTTGTTTTGAATTTTCAATTCTTAGCTATAAAAATTTAACATTCTATACATTTTGAACTAAAAAATAATTCGCATATTTTTAGTATTTTGATGAATTTGGTCAACATTTTAACTTATAATACTTATAAAAATAAAGATGTTTATAAAAGTTTATAAAGAGTCAAAATGTTTTGAAGATTTCATCATGTACGTATGATAGGTATGAAATATTGTCATATAAAAATTTGGTGAAAATTAAAAGTATCTATATGGTTATTACTGTTATTGTTTTTAAGTTACAAATAAAAACTAAATCGATTTTGTTGAAAACGGGTTTTTCATAAAATGTTTATCCTTAATTTTTTTTGGGGGTTTTCCCGTGACTTTTAAAACCATGTACTACGAATTTTAGATTCTGAGCGGAGCGATGAATATATTGATTTTACAATGATGTGTGTTTTTTATTTTTTTTTTATTTTTGTGTCTGTCATCACCTTTTTGGACAGTAAAAATGTTTGAATTTTCTTCAACAGTATCTTTTCTGATAGGAAAGTGAATCTAGTTGGTACTTGGGGGGGTGAGGAGGGGGTCCAAAGTAAAATTTTTCCAATAGTTTCAAAAGCGCCGTGTAAAACAAAGAAAATTTAAGAAAAAACGGGAATTTTCACGCAAAATAGATTTTCATGAAAATGCATCCATGACTGTAGATACTTGAAAATTTCACTGAATGTTTATATTAGCATTTCCTATACACGATAAGATTTTGAAAATAATTTGACTCTTTTTGAGCTGTTTACGGACATTCTCAGTTTTCAATTTTTTTAATTTTTTTTTCTATAAATATCATTTAAAATTTATCTGTTGGGCCAAAAAGTGTAAAAATGTAATACAAGGTTCTTGATGTATTGTTAAAATAGTAGTTGAAAAATATTAAAAATACATAGGCACAATTTTTTTTATAAGCATTTAAAGATCGAATTTTTATCAAATTTATCAAATTTAAAATTGAATAATTATTTTGTAGTTAAAAATTCATAAAATGTTCAACTTTTATATCTAAGGATTGAAAATTTAAAACAAGATTCCACGTAAGTAGTTAATTCTGTTACCAAAAAATCTAAAAAATACATAAGCACAGGTTATTTTTATAGTCATTTTAAGTTTAAATGTGGACGAAATAATATATTAATAAACCTAGAATAACTATTTTTGTTATTTTTTTGTGATAGTATAATATTATTCGTGGGTATTTAGCTAGGAAACTTCCAAAGTATATTATTATATATCTATGATAGTATCACGGTTTGTTGTTGATGTATAACGCGTTATAAGTACCTAATGGATATAGTGATATGATTAATTTGGAATTTATTATAGGTCAATTTTTTTTTAATACCGTATAGACAAGTATATAATATGTCTTATACCTTGACTGACATACCGTCTCCGCTCAGAATCGTTTTTCTTGTACAATGATATATCATTGCATTCAAATTTAATACTATCTATTATACAGTGACCCACTTGTAACCTACTGTACAGCAGAGCAACATCCACTTACCCACCTTTTTTTACTTCTAATCCCCCACAGTAATAACTAGATTCACTTTTTTATTTAATTTTAATCGTTTCTATGGTGATAAACAAAGCGTTATAAGAACAGCTTAAAAGCGATTTATATAAATAGGTAATTTATATAATTATAATTTATAATTAGAAAATATCATAAAAATGAGTAAAATAAAAAAAATAATAAAAAGCTCAAAAGTTGATCAAATGTTTTGAAAATTTTACCATGTTTAGGTAAGGCTAACAACCCAAATTTCAAGTTTATATATAAGTAGCTCAAAAATGGCTAAAATCCGAACTTTAAACCGTAAGGAACAAAATCCAAAATCCAACAAAAAAGGTCTCTCGTCATTTTTCATTTGAAGCAATATTTTTTGTAGAAAACGTCGTTCGTAATTGTTTAATATTATAAAATCGTGAAATCGTACGTTTCTCTCCTTTAACCGCTTTTATTTCGAGTACCGATTCGAAAATCGAAACCTCTCTAAAGTACCAGATCAAGAACATTACCTTTCAGAAAAAATTCTACACTTGATACTTTTGAGCAAGTTTAGGGGGAGAAAAAGTGTTTACAGAATAAAAAAGAAATAAACATCATTGTAAAACCAATACATAATGCCTCGCTCCGCTCAGAATCTAAAATATGTTTAAATGTATTCTAATTCATGTGATTCAATTTGTTTATTTTAAAAACATGATCCTATACATTTAACAAAAATAATTTCCAAATTAATGTTTTTAAAATTTCTTAGTAATTAAAAACACATTAATCTTCTGTGTTAATCATTTAAGTAGTTATATAATTGTATCACCTATATTCAAACGTTGATTACTATTATCAGTACCTATAGTCAAGTTATATTCAATTTAAAGAGTCCTATTTTTTTGTAGGTAAAAAAAGTACAGCATTTTGGACCAATAGCTTTTTTAATCTGAGTAGTAATATTAATTACAGGGACTTTATAATAAATTGAATTATTTGCTCTTTTACACAACAGACTAATAATAAAAAAAAAATTAAATTACTGCTTTGTTCTTTCCAAGTTAAAAAATACAATATAAAATGGAAAAAGTAGTTAGTGATAACATGAGGTAATATATATGTATACACATATATATATATATAACAAAATTGTTGGCTCTATATACGTTCAAACGAAGAACAGATAAGGCTTATTTAACCCTTTAGTCTTTTTGTTCTGAAATTCATTCTTGTGGAAATAATGTTTAAAAAATAAAAACTTCGCTAATTTCGTTACCAAATTAAATTTTAGATATTATTTGCGAAACAAAACAAAATCCAATGCAACCTAACTTAAGGTCATCATATTACAATGAACCCATATACCGTGTTTTGAGTCATAAAATGTTGGACGATAACAAATTGTGCTTTTGTAAAACTATCTTTGTATTGTACTATTACTACCCCAAATATTACCTATATTAAAAAAAAACACTTTTATCTATATATCATAATAAAACATAATTATTGTATTTTAGAATCTGAGGGAATCAAGTAATACCTACCTACATTTGTTTCAGAATTATATTTGCATGCAGATGATATGCATAATGCGTATGTGCCATTTTTTTTTGGATAAAGCGATATTAGCTACAAGATAATAATTCATGAAATGTACAGAACACATTCTTTTTTGATACAATCGATTTTGGTGGGATCACACGGCGCGTTGCGCGTCGCATGGAGCGTGGAGTGGTATAGCGTGGTATAGTTGACGCGCCGTCTGATTAGTGTTGCGCGGCAAAATTTCTGTGCGCGGCACGCGGCGCGTCTCTTCCCGACAATTGTCGGTCTCTGTATCCCGCGCCAAAGGAAAATTGGTGCGGCGCGTCTTATCCAATCTAACGGCGCGTCGGTTTTACTGTGCGCGGTATATATCACGCTCCACACTCCTCGCGCCGTGTGATCCCACCTTAGTTTGCTGTAATTCAGAGACTTAATCTAACCTAAAAATCCGAGTCATTAATATTCAACGATCGTATTTTGATCAAGCGTTATATTATAATATAGAAAATTATTTTATTAAAAAAATCTTATTCACATCATGATTTAAAAATGTAAAATTTTGTTTGTATCTATTTATGTGCTAGACTCATAGTATTTATAACTAATACAATGTTAAGCGCTGGACAGTGGTGGCGCGTAAAGTCATATTGGCGTAATATTTGATTTTCTTAAGACGCATTAAGTCTTACATGTGATATTATGATAACTGTTTTATATGTGAAATTTCAAATCCTTTTTTAAACATATTTGACTACCTAAGTTATTAGTTTTTTAAGATCGATATAACATGATAGTATATAGTAATGTATTAGCTAC
This sequence comes from Acyrthosiphon pisum, assembly GCF_005508785.2. Taxonomy (NCBI): domain Eukaryota; kingdom Metazoa; phylum Arthropoda; class Insecta; order Hemiptera; family Aphididae; genus Acyrthosiphon; species Acyrthosiphon pisum. The sequence goes on from NC_042495.1 coordinate 53,350,398, forward strand.
TGACTCAGAATCATTTTTTAAAATTTAACGATTTATCACTGCTTTGAAATGTAAAATAATAATAATAATAATAGGCACACAGTATAAACTATCAAGTTAAGTGAAGCGATATGAATGATAAACGCTCTTTAGGTTTCTGCATTATTGTATTCCACTCAGTTTTTTTTTAAATTTAGCAAGTATATGTAAAACCGGCTTCATATAAAATATTTATTATGTCAAAGATATTTAATTTTTCTTCTATATTTTTATTATAGACGTTGGATATATTTTTATTCAATCTAATTGTTCGACAACGCGTTTGTTGACATGGAAATCGTAATAGGATTTAGTTTAAATTTCATAATCAAATACTTGCACTAGGTAGGTACCTATTTATTGAAAATAGCCTGCTAGTTTCACGATGATTAAATGTTTATAGGATTTATTGTTTTGTTTAATTAGCCTGTAACGATAATCCCGGATTTTGTAGCCCAAGTATAAAAGGACCCCTTATATTTGCGTTACATATACCAAACTATGTTGAACGCTTTTTTTCTTTACTATTGCAAAGGAATTTACGTGTTCCCCCCCTCTGGAATTCAAGTGTAATTACGTCAGGTGGGTAAAGGCTGACACCAATGCTATTATGAAGGGCACGGTAGAACCTTGTTTTATATACATTAATCACGCAAGACTTCTGTTTTATAAAAGCAGATTTTTTTTAACAAAAAAATAATAGATCTATATTATTATTAAGTTTTTATTATTTTTTTTATTTTCTGTATGTGTTTTTTTTCCAACTTGACTGTGTAAACGCTATATGTTGGTTTTAAAAAAACCCATGCATGAAAATTATTGTTCTATGCACGATTTTTATTTCATTTTTTACTCTTTTCATTTCAATGTTTTTGTTACATACCAAACGACTTAAAAAACTTTGTGTAGGTTTATAATGTAGAGTTCTAGTGAAGGAGAAGGAAGCAGCGTTGACAGCCCAGCTGTCGCGCGTCTTACTGAACGTTTTTGGCCATGGTCTGTGTAATGTTATGTCATTAGCGTAAAATTGCGTTATCTAGTTTCAGATAAGTTTCAACTTATGAAAGCAGTTTAGTTTTTTTAATTAGCTCTGTATAAAAATATATATTTCTTGAGAATTTTGTTGTAAAGTAATAGTAAAACTTAATCGTTTAGTGTATTAGATATTCAATTGTTTACATTTAAACATTAAATTCTAAATGTAATTGAAAATATAGTTTTAATAAAATAGTAGGACACAATCCTGTACTAATAATTTTAATCGATTTGTAAAAAAGGATTAAAAGAATGTTTTTTTGTCATTTGTTATAATACGTAAAATATAAAATATATTTAATGTGAATTTTCTGACAAAAAATGAATAATAATCGTTAAAAAAGTTAGTTTACGTTACGAAAATTAAAAGTTAAAACGTTTGGTATTGCCTTTGGCTGCCTGTATTTGAAGTTTTTGTATTCTTTCTTTTGGTAAAAAAAAATGCATATATATATACATATTACCTATATACATAAATATCTCAAGTTTTGTCGGAATAAAACGCCATTTTTTTCTTGGCAGCATAAAACTTTTTCACTGGATCTGGATGCTAATAAGTTCGGGTTCATTTGTCCGGTTTTTAGTTCGGAATTCGATATGGTGTTAGTATTCGGCGTATACATTAAACCCCCTCTTTTTCTAGACGGTTTACCTTCGTCTTCGCAAAGTTTCCTTACACGGACTCCGAATACCTTATGAGGACAACTTTTGATAGAAAGAAATACTTGTATTGGTTTCGCAAAATTATTAACCTACAGCACTATAGCGAATGAAATATTAAGGGATATTCGTTTCAAAGAAAAACATTACCCGAAGAAAGTTTCACCAAAAGCTATTGGGGCTAAACAAATCCGGGAAAAGTTTGTATAATAGAATGTAATCTAAATTATGGCTTCATACCGCGAGACGCGCGTTAGGTGAACCCTGTAGGTGACTGTGAAGGAAATCGGTTCAGAAAAAAATTATATTTTATACACTGAAATAACTATCATTTAGGGTTGATGGTATTGAAATTCGATACAGGTATTGCGATATCGGAATCGGTAAGGTATATATTGTGACGGAATACCATTATTTCAATATTGTAATGCATCTTAATAATGATGTATCCGTTATACGTCATGATCATGCCGGTATACCGGCATTGATGGTAGGTATCAATAATTGTATCAAATACTGAAATATAATAATTTACGAATATCAACCAATATTATCGTTATAAAATAATGCAATGAGAACATATTTTGAAAGTTGTTTAAACTCTAAATTAAACCTTAATTAAACGTATATGGTGTTATTAAAATAATAGGTACCTATAGGTATTTACCATATTTTAATTGAACTGAACCAAATGTCATGTAACTACGATATTAATTCTATTTGTCATATATCACATTAAAAAAAATATATATTTCATTTGGTATTATTGTAGTAATTGTAATATATCATCGGCTCAAGTCGCAAAGGGCGTATGTCCAAAATTAAAAATTTTTCAGGAGAGGAAAAACATTTCATCGGCGTAATTCCATAATTCGCAAAGGGTTTGCAAAGGGCGTACTTCCATCTTTATTACAATAATAATATGGAGATACGACTTTTTCTGGGATCTTAAAATCATTACATCGGAGATACGATGAGTTCTAACTTCTAATTATCAATTTCATGGAAGATAAAATGATACAATTTCAGTTACGACTTTATCATGCGATGCGCTTTTTTTTCTTAATTTTAATCACCAATAATCCTAAATCCAAAAAAAAATGGAGTTACGTCTTTTGCCACTAAGGTACTTTGATTTTTGGTATTATACGATATACTGTCTGAGTGGTGTTTGGAATGTCACAGTTATACACTATTAAAACATATCAAAGGGTATACCAAATAAAAACCATTTAACCATGGTATTATGATGAAATTAGGATCTTTAAATCGTAGTAAGTACCTACATGTTAAGGCGTGTCGTGTCGTGTCGTGTCGTGTCGTGTGAATTGTGAATTTAATTCGTTCTTCGGGGATATTCCGAATCAGGACGATACCAACTTGGTATCTAATCAAATTTAATAGATACCATAGGTATTAGATATATAAGATAACAGTAAACAAATCTACCAAGGCATGAACATTGTGACCAGCACGATCAAAAGTTGAATTAATTCAACTTCGCGGTAATCGCGGTATCGTGTTGGTCGACACGATCATATTTTATTATCACATTTTGGTGAACCAATCAGAAAAAAGGATTTTACACGACACGACACGACACGGGCAGTTGTGAACCCGCCTTTATTTCGAAATTTGTTGAATTTACAATAGGGTTTTAAAGTAAGTTAGGATTGATATAATATAAAATAAAAATATTATCGATAATTTATTTTAGAGAATAATGTTGTAGAACAGAATTTGAATCACCGTTAGGTTAATAACATCAATATCAATCCGGTGTATCGACACCAAAAAGTGAATTGTTAGTTTGATAGATACTTCTTATGGTAAACAAGGTCATAACATTTTTCGTGTTCTGGAGAAACATGATAACTAGTGATTTGGCTGTACAAAATTAACAATGACAATAAAATAAGTATTTTTTTTTATTGGTCTTGAGCCCGGCAATTATCATCATTAGCTAAAATAAGTATATTTACACATTAATTTGCAATACATTATGTCATATTATAATGTTTCGTTTGAAATTCGTTCTCTAGTAGATAGTTTTATCAATGATTTATTTTTTTAAATTTGAAAATAGACCCAATAATACTAAAAATACTAAACTTAATTTTGTAATTGGCTACAATAAAGGCTACTAGATGATGAGATACAAATTGTAGTAATTTAGTTTTCAGTATTACACAAACCATTATGAGGCACAATAACCGTTTAAAATAACACTGGTTCGTTGGGAATTGGCTTATAAAACAGCAAAAATCGCACTCTAAAGCTTTTAGCGGAATTTTATATACGCCATAATGTATCTGTTTGACCATAAAACCGCTACAGAAACACTTTCATTATTATTAGTTCAAAAATTATAACACTACGCTGACTAAGTTGGGTTATACAAATTGCAGTATTAACGGCAGATGTTACGGTATTTAAAAGGATTTATTTTTATTGTAAAGCTTGATATGGAATTGAATACATTTTTACTTGAACAGTTATTTAATATTAGTTTTTTTGGGGTTGTTATTTTTTTTTCAAAATGGTATACGTACAGTATAAGCATAATTAACGATATAACGTAATATTTATATTCATCATATATTATGATTATTTGAGTGTACCTATACATAATATACTTCAATAGATGTTTATTAGTTGTTAATTATTACAAAATATAGATACTCGTGGATGTATGTATGATAATTCATACGAAATTGAAAATAATATATCTGTTTATAAATAATTTCATCAATTTTTGGAGCTTGAAATAAACGTTTATTTTTTTATTTCAAGTAGCTAAATGAAAATATTAGAATTATGTAAACCATTTAGTATTTACTATATTTCCTATTTCTAAAGTTGGGTATATATATGACTCGTTCCAAAATAAATATGATATGACAATTTTAGTTCAAATAAAAGTAAAATAATTGTATTTTTTATAAGCTGTAGTTATTATTATGATTTATGATGATGAAAATTGTGAGTACATAAAAACCATTTTTGTGTGACATATTTGATATTGGAATCGGTATGAATCTATCAATCTCAAACGAACTGGATAAAAAATAAATTTATACATAAAATATCGCACTGTGAGATTTTTTTTCCTATTTCGAAATGTGTACATTGAAAAAACAGTGGGTAGAGTCTGGAGAAGAGCGTTTGGCCAAAGGGAAATCCGTTTTTTATGATGTTATCGATGTAATGACACAGGACTGCGAGGAGTTGGAATACCTTGTACTTCTATCCTATCGTATATTTCCATATTCAGAATAACAGATCACTGAACTGTGAATAATTATTAAGCATAAGAATATTATATGGATTGCATATATCTTATAGGTCCCAATTTTTCTAGTTAATTTTATTTTAAATGATTTTGAATATTGAATTTTATTTCTACTGTTAATGCATTTTATATAGACGTGCATAATTTTAATAAGTATAAAAATATAATTTACTGATAATGGTTTAATATTAATGTGTCTGCAGCATATTGAAAGTAAATTATTTTACCTAATATATGATATTTTTGTTTTATATTCTTAACAATTATATTGATTGGTTTTTTTAAATTTAAATTTAATATTTTCAAATAATTAGATATGAATATATATTTAATATAAAGAGCTGAGTATAATTTTAGTTATTTTGGCAATTCGTATTTAAATAAATGGTATTTATATAATGTTTAAACATTTTGAATATGCTATAAGGATGAGTGATGATACTTAACAATATTTGGATTGAAATGATTTTAATCAGCTATACTTAGTCTGTGTTGGGTGGAATGAAATAAATCTAATATCTACTTCAGTTTAATTAAAAACCAATATATGTTTGACGTAAAACCATAAAGGTAAACTGAATGATTACGATGGAAGAGGTCAAAGATACTGAGCGATGAGTAGATTGAATTCTTGGCATTTTACTATTTTAGATTAAATTATTGAATGATAAATAGCTAAAATATAAGTTTTATGCATCTAGCCGTGGCATATAAATATAAATTGAAATTGATTTTAAAACGTAAAGTAACTCGTACGAGAATTTGATATAACATAAGCGACTGTGCAAGGAAACACTAAGAATGAGACAAACGTCAATCAGTGTTAGTCATCAATCTCCTCGCTTTGCATGACAGTCTAGAGTAGGAATCAAAATGTTTCATACTAACCTGCTCTTACTATTCTTATTATGTCAAAATACTTATATGCTAATATAGAAGGTTCAAGGTACAGGTTTTATTATTATGCACTTTATTATTTTGACAACTTTTATAGGAAATCACTTTCTATGTAAAAAAAAATATAATTTGAAATTAATGTAGGTAACGTCAAAATATTTTTGAGAATTATATCAAATTTACATCTGTTATTTTTTTTTTTATTATTGATCGTTTTGTAGCTTCGGTGACATGGGCCATTAGCTTTTAACATTGTTACATTAATACAGTAAATATGTTTTTGGGTAACAATTTGGTTACAAAAATAAGGCGGGGGGTGACTTATGACAATATATGACTTAAATGTATTTATCTATTTCGATGATACTAAGGAATGACATGACTTTTTATGGTTGGCAGTCAAGTCCTATTATTTCGTATAAGTTCGTTGGTACACACATCTATTGTATATTTATCTTTAAAGAAGTTAAGAGGCACACAAGGTTACTGTTAAACAATATTTATTAACATAAATCTGAATATTATGCGTAGTATTTTGTTTATAATATGTCATCTATAATCTATATATTAAGATTTAAGTTACAACAAATATTTTCAAAACGAAACTCTTTAAGTAGCTATTACCTATATTTTAAAGTCTAAAATAATTTTTATTTAAAAATATAAATTATTGTCAGTTAAGATTTTTTTTTTTTTTTTTTTTTATTGGTCTTGAAATTTATACAATTTCTGCTTCGACTACTTGGTCATTAGCATATCACTATAAACATAAATTACTTATATTTATAATGAGGAACAGAGCAAAGAAAAAAACAAAAAAAAAAGTACAAGAGAAGCAGTTAGGATTAATAAGTTTGTTATTTTATACATTGAAAAGGTTGGCTACAGTAGCTTGAGTAACTTGGATGTTTTGAAGAATTCAATGGTGTTGATTTCATTGTCAGGATCTGGGTCTAGGCTTGCTCCTATTTGATGGCTTATATTGAGATCCTCTCTTTGTTTAATGTACGTTCTGCATTCTTCAAAAATGTGTTTAATTGTGATTATTGTGCCACATGATTGACATATTGGTGGGTCACTTTTTGTCATTAGGTACTCATGGGTTAGTCTAGTGTGACCGATTCTGGCCCTATTTAGTTTTTTTTCGTTTGTGGTACTAATATTTGGGTTTCTTCTCCATCGTTTGACCTCGTTTAATTTGTTGTTTTGTGTGGACCATATATTTTGCCACAGTAGGGTGGTGTCTTTTTTTATTTGTTTTCTTATGTCCGAATATGATGAAATGTTAATGTACTGTGAGTCCGGTGAGCTGATAGCTAGTTTTGCTTGTTTATCTGCCTTTTCGTTACCGATTATTCCTGTGTGTCCGGGTACCCACATTATTAGTTAAGATTTATTTATTATACTTATATAAGAAAGTAATTTAAATACAAATTCGTAGATGTTAAAAGTGTTTAAATTATTTTAAAAATACGTGATTTTTCAATATATTTTAAATAATTATATAACTATTTATATTTTTGATATATTAAATCCAATATTGCTAGTTATATATAATAACATTATCATTACGGGGGACGGAGTGGCCGAGCGGACTAAAGTTCGATTCCTTAGCCACGGGCGGCATTTTTCTTCGGACAAGTTACGGTGTCCGGAGAACAAGTGCCGCCATCCCTCACCCGGGCATGGCAGATACCTATGGGTGCCCACTAAAAAATCTGCAAGCCAAAACACACGTGTTTACCAACCTACAATTCCTCCCTTACATACAAAAAAACAAACAGCTAATGGCCATAGTTGGCGGGCTTCATGATCAATAAAAAAAAAAAATTATCATTACTTATCACTATTTATATTTTCAATATACCAAATCCAATATTGCTAGTTATAATGCTGATAGTTAAAAATTTTATTATTTATTGCAATTTTCTATATTAATTGTTAAGTATTAATTGTAGAGATGTTTCTTTATTTATTAATACTTTAATTTTTAAATATTAAAAGCATAATATGTATATTTTAAAATTATTTACATTGTTCGAAGATTGCTCAAGGCCGAAATATTAGTTTTGATTACATTAATAATGCTTTTGGCATTTGTTAATTTTTATTTAAATTATAGCAACGTGAATTTGGCAACATTACATAAAATATTCAATGCTCAATCGTGTTGCTAAAAAGGTCTATGCTCAATCGTTTTATGCTCAATCGTGCTTTACCGAAATTATTAATGCGCATGTTATTTTTTAACTTAAAATAATATAGATGTTCTAAAATAATCTCTATTAACGAATTAAAAAATATAGTCACATATAGAACCAATGCTCCCCATTATCCGTTGTGAAAAAGTCTCAGATAATGTACAATTGGGATAACTTGTTTGAAATGTCAAAGAATTTAGTAAGTTTATACCTAGGGAATTATTTATAAAAGTGTATGTATATATAGTGTAGGACTGTATGGCTGTGAGACGTGAACAGTGGTTGCAGTAGGGAAGATGACGCTGGAGGCGTTTGAAATGTGGTACAACCGAAAATTTGTAAGAATCCCTTGGACTGAAAGAGTGACTAATGAACAAGTTTCAAATAGAATATAGGATAATAGGTAGATAAAAAAATAGGAAAATAGTTAAGTCTAGAAGAAATAATTTGATAGGCTATGATATTATCCTACTTAAGAAAATTATTGCACGTGTGATGTAAAAGGCCAGGTAGGAAGAGGTAGATTAAGAACCTGCTGTACAGTGTAAATACTACAGATTCTAAAAGATACGAGGAAAAATAAATACCTACGGTTAAAGGAATTAAGTTGGCATAGGACGTAAGGGGTCTCAGTTAACTAATCAAATTATAGATAAATAAAAAAATAGAAATACATTTTATTTATATGATACTAAATATTAATAAGAAATTATTTTTAAAAATAAAATGTGATATATATTATTGCTCTTAAATCTTAATATAAGTAATAAATACATGCATAATGGTTATTATTACCTATGTATATTTATTATAAATTATAAAATTATATCTTTATAATAAAAACTTGTAATATTAATATTATCATTAACCAAATTTTATTAAAATTATTTAGAAATGTTATGTTTCAATTAGTAATTTTTACGTATAATTATAATTTGTAGTACCAATACATATATCAGTAAGTATCTATAAACAACTATCATTTAATAATAATAACATAAGGCACTGAAAATACCATTAAGTTTTATAAACCCTTGTTCAAATGTAGCCTTTTTAGGTTGGTTTGGCTTAATTGGCTGAAGTCCAAACACCACAGTTCTTGTTATTAAAATTCTTCAGTTAGGTATTACGGGGAGCTTAAAATAGTTCTTAGATGGTGAATTTACCCGAATCTGGAGTTCATATGTGATTAAGTTTTTTAAAAATGTCATTGTACACTACGATTTTAGACGAAATTATAATTTCTAACATTTTTAATATTCGTATTTATGAAATTTAGAAGATGGTTCCTCATATTATGTTGTTATTACTTGATTTTAAAGTCTTCAAATATTATTTTTAATTGTCTGAAGTTAAAATGTATTCTAATTACGTGTATAATATCGATGTACTTATTATGTTGTAGTTCAAAAATGAACAAGCAAGATACTTGACATTTTTTTAATATTTTGATTTTTTTTTTTAAAATAGGTAATTATGGACATTTTAAATTGCAAATTTTTTTTTTTAAATCTTTCACACGGTACAAAAGCTTGAAAATTGAATACAAGGTTCCTCATAAGTAGTTTATGCTGGAACCAACAAGTCTAAATAAATATACAATCTTGATTTTTTTTTTTTTTATAGATATTTAAGTTTTAATCAAAAACTCGTTTTTAATAAAACGTGTCTATACTATTTTGTTGACAAATTAGTTTTATACTATACAGAATTATAACTTATTTATAAATTCAATATATTTACACTGTTTGGAGTATCAGCGTATATAATTGTTTAATCCTTTCTATTGATTAGGTATAAAGAAAAAATAATTTGCCTCCTATTTTCTTCCATTACCTATGTGTCTATAGCTAAAATTATTTTATGGGCAGATAGATATTAGATAGGTAGATATGCGTTGATTTGAAATTCTCAGGATTCAAGGTTCTTCTTTTATGTAAATATTCTTGAGCCGAGAGTTGTGTCTGTGAGACTCAGTCGTGTATGAGCTTATCGTCAAACCAGTGGGGTCCCATTAAAACCAGCGATATTGAAATGTAGCACATATACACATGCTGTAAGCTGTTTGGTGTGGTCGGTGGGTGGGAAGAAGAGGAGTTGTACGTAAGGGTGTTGCAAGGGGAAGCTCAGGTTTATTTCGACTGTCAGACGCACAGCTTGGGGATTCCCAAGACCACTTCGCCAAACAAATTAGTTCCATCGTTCTTCGTATATATATATGTTTATATATATATTAAGAGAGAGAGAGAGAGAGAGAGAATCCATCCATTGCTCTTGTGGCCTCTCCTTCTACCTCTCTTTATTTGGTCCAAAACCGATGTTCCGACAGGGCCTGGCAACTTCATATATACAAATCGTTGGACTCTACGTCTACGTTATTAATCAAACGGACATCGCCAGGTACATTCGCTAGACGACCGCTTACAAGGTACTACAATTATTATTACCGTTCTAACCCGTCGGTTTGCTGTGAATAGATTCATGACGTGCCTAACATAGCCAAGTGATATATCTTAAGCGCTAATGAAGTTGTTGTACCTCTAGAGAATGGAGGGACATGAATCTTGAATTATGACAAATCGTTGACTTCGATTTCGCAACGTAAACTGTTGCAACAGTTTACTAAATTGAATACGACATTTAATTGTTTGCAATAAAAGTGCCTAAGAGTGCCTCATAAACTAGTTTATACATAATACAAAAATAGTTTGAACAATTAACTGCTTAAAAATGATAAATGATATTAATTAAATTATTATTTAACTAGCTGCCCGACCTTCCTCCGGAAGAAATTATTTTTTTATAATTTAATTAAAAAACATATTACTATTTTTTGGCTATACAAATAATATAATATAATTACATATTGTAGTTATTGTTATTGCTCATTTCTGAAAATTATATATCCTACATTTTGAATTCAACCACTGGAGTGGTAAATTTTATTCTTTTTATTATAGAATAGAGATAAGTTAGAAAAAAAATGTAACAATAAATTATTTGTTCAATGAATAATATATATTTCAAATGGGAAAATGCAAGTCCAAGCAAATAATTAATAAATAATTAATAATAATAATAATAATAATAATAATAATAATAACAAATAAACAAACAAACCGGTTTCCTTTGTCTCCAAAATCAAGTTAGATTCTTATATATATAGATAGATTATTGACGTGTTGTGCTTAACTAATTTAAATTATTATTATTATTATTATTATTAATTTGTATAAATATACATTTTATGAATTTTAATTCGATAGTCATAAAATATTTTAACCATAAAAATATACGTACAAATACAGTTTTTTACTCATAAGAATCATTGAACATAATGTTAGAAACAATGTTCTCATTAATGCTAACTATTGTATCCCTTATATTATATTACTTGATAGAAACACCTAAATGATTAATGCCAAATTGTGTGGGAGCTATACTTAAAAATTATTTCTGTGGTGTAAATATAAGCCTAAATCACACTAAATTGTAAAAGATAAATCATAAATCATATATTATCACACAATCATTAAGTTCAATTATTCTGATAATTAGTTACGCTACAGGTACGCTTATGCGAGAAACATTTCTACCTGAGTCCTACTTCCACACCGTATGTCGGAACAACCATCATGCGCCGGGTCGAGCGGCCGTGAAACTTTCATCGTTACTTTTAAAATTGACATGTAAAAAATGTTTTCTGAAAAACTGAATTGACGCCCCTGAATTAGTATTCAATAATTACATGTATCCAAGGAAATAATAATATTATTATTATTAACTTTAATTTAATGGGGTTGGAACAACGTTTTTGTGAATTTCATCTTTGAGTTTATTGTTTAGGTGACTACTGATAGAATACAAATAATTGCTTATATTTGTATTTAAATAGGCTGACATATCATGTCGATAAAAATTGTTACTTGAATTTTTAACGCTTTTTTACTTAGCTTAGAATTTAAAAAATATTTACTTATAATACATTTAAAGCAATTTATAAAGTGTACAAACGTGGTATTTTTTTTATGGTTTTTTGGTTTAGGTAAAGCATTAAAAATCGGTTAAAATATTTTCCAATAGATCATCAAAATAATCGTCGTTAAAGATAAAACTAATTATGAAATCGAGCAGACCTAGAAAATTAGGTTATTTCATAAATTCGATTACTGCAGAATATTCATTTATTACTTTCATTTTCTGACCCGTTGAATGGTGCCTCCAACAACGTAACTTTTATGTATATGTAATAAATTGTCTTAGCTGTCTAAAATATTAATTTTTTTATATTGGTTAATGTATAGTAATTTTTAGAGGTATTTCAGCAAACATGGTATTGTTATTTTAATTTTATTGAGCTTTGTTAACACTTAGCCAGTCTATATTATTTTAACTTTCATTTGTCAATGACTCGGTGATATTTGTAATGTTAAGGCAGTGGAAGTGAGCGAGGAACAGAAAACGCTCCTTGATTCTGGCCATGTCTCGTGCGATTTCGTGCTCAATCGTCCGTTGACATCTATACCTACATAGCTTCGTCAACATGTTTTCAGAAACGACTATTTTGTAAACGAGAAATTAATTTTCAACCCCTTGTCCGCCCTTTGAGAATAGTCTGAACGACCTTCTCAAGAGCATATTTTTTGATATGCATCTGCGTGTGGAAGTTGGCTTCCCCTAGAGACCATTGTCCTCTAACACAAATGTTGTCATAGGATCTCGAGTAGTAGCTGATGCGGCAAAGAATTACATGATTTACAGTTTATCATCACTTGACTTGACTATGGTAAAATTGAAAAAAAATGTGTACATTCGTTATCTGTAACTACTCGTACCGAATATGGTTAATGTGTTTATGATAAGAATTAATTTTGTTATAGTTGAGTAAAGTGTATAAAACCACAGATCTTCAACCATTTGGTTAAGTATGATGAGTATTATTTTTTTTCCAGTAGTAATTAAGTATAAAAATATCACTTTTATCTACAATAGAGTATACATGAGATACAATATTGTTATTAGTAATTTGTAACTGATACCTACATTTAAGAAATGTAAATGTTTTTTTGTGCACCTACAGGATAAACATATAATAATATGAAATTGAAAGTAACATTTTATTATTTATTAATTGCGATGTATAAAGAAATCCCGCTCATGTATTAAACGAGTTTTCGTGCAATGTTTGTATGTTTGCTATACTAATAGATTCAAAATGATTGTTACTTACCTACCTATTCAATTATATTTGTATTAAATATTAATACAACTTTATGTAACGAAATTTATGTAATATTTTAAAATAAAATTGTCTACAATTTAGTATTTTATATCTATCATCAACAATTACTTAATTCGTATTAGGCTTAATGATTATTTATTAAATTGTTACTCATGAGTGTGGTTATTTTTTATTTTTTAAATAAACAGTTAACAATTTAGTTAAAAAAAAACTCATAAAAAAAATAAAAAATTGGTAGTTTAGGGGACAATGGTCGACATTTTAGTCGGTGTTTTTGTTTCTAAAGGGCTACACAGTTTATGGAGGGATGTCCGGTCAAATGCCGAGCTTTAGGAAAGGTCGCCTTGAGACCTGACCCACTTATCCCAGCGTGGCTCATAACAGCTATTTTTTCAATTTCAGTCTCCCCCTTATCCGAAGGAAACCATCTTTAAAAAAAATAAATAAATAAATACGTAAAGCTTTCGCGCCATTTTTACGACTATTCCTATTTTTGTCCTTTTCTCATATATTTTTACATTGGGATAAATCTGACCCGAGTTTTACGACACCAAAGGAAAATCCTATTTACAATTTACAACGCTGTGACCAATATGCATGATTGGTCAAAATGAAAATCATACGAAAATAAATCGAAAACCTAGCGTTGAAAATACATTTGTGTGTTATCGCATTTGCCCATGGTCAGGAATTATATTTTAAAAATATTTAAAGGCATTTAAGCTATGCAGGTTTTTCATTTCGGGCTTTTTACTTGATATACACTCAATTTTTGTTAGAGGTTCAATTTATAGTTTAATTTGCATATTTTATACGTAATAATCTTTTTCATTTAAGTATAGGTCGATGCTATTCAAAGAAAACATTTATAAATATTGAAGTTGACTAGGTTTTATCACAAAATTCTCGACTTGCTTTTTATTATTTCAAAAACAACACTAAGTTTTTATGTTATCCTACATTATTTTGATATTTCTACTTTTGTTCAAGCAACTTTTAACGTTCAATTTTCAAATGGTTAATTATAATACATTTTTATTTTGAATTCTCAAAGGGAATAATATATATTTCTAAAAAAAAATGAACGAGAATTATTTAATGTTTTTATTGGAGGAATAGAAAAAGGGTATTTTAAAAAAATATTTAAAAAAATCCCTTTATTTCCAGATCAGAGTTTAATGTATAGTTGTTTTCAATAAACAATTACATGATAGTACATTTTTATATTTATATGTACTTATGTGTTATAAACAATGTAATAAATTAATAAATTGATTAATAAAAAAAAATATATTTAAATTAACACCTTATCCACTTGAAACGAAATTAATTTTGTTTATTTCATAGGAATTCAGAGAAAATAGAAATTTTCAACATATTATATTTTTTTAAATAAAAAATATAGACTATGTTTTAAATTTAAATATATAATGTTGTAAATGTATTTATTTGTTATGAGATTGGAAATTTGGAGTTACAAGTATTTGAAAAAATCCTCATTAATGATTAGTTTACTTATGTTGTAAATAACTTTCAAACGATATAACTTAACTTTAACCTTATTACAAAAGACGGTAAATCTATAATAACAGCAATAGTGTTTTTATTTAATAAATTACGATAGGTTTGGTTAAAACAATTATTACTAGGTAATAATTTATACAAATCGATAAAATATACCATATATGTGTTTACATATACTGCTTGTTTGAAATGGTTTAAAAATTCAACACATACTTAACTATAAAATAATGTTATAGCCACTTAAAGGAATTTAAAGATCTAATTTATCGTTAATACTCCAATACTAAGGAATTGTGGTTTTTTCGAGGGTTTTTTGCATTTTTTAATTTTAGTATTATAACCATGGCTTTTGAATTATTCAACTGGCATCTCATGGTCCATTAATCCCCCCTAACTTTGGTACATGAGTTTCCGAAATGTAATTCCAAGCCCTCACTCTACTTGTTCTGATACAACATACTTGATTTCAAAGCGTTTCGTTAAATATTTAGGGTGTAATGCATATCAGCAACCTAACCGAACTACGGCATGCGAAATAGGTTAAAATATGTTAAAATTTCCGAGTGTAGTTGAGTGAGAAGGAGTTACACGTACAAGGGAAATGTTTACCGTAATCGATGACAATTTACTGTTAGAAAAAATGCTATACAGCAAAAAGCTTTTTAATGTAAAAATATATAAAAAATACCATATTCTGAAAAGCTATAAAAAAAACTAATGAGGCCCAATGGGGTTGTTTCAAACGACATACGTGCATACATTTCCTATAGAAAACTTCAACTGAACTTGAATGTTTTATTTTATTAGGGTTTATCACCAATCACATAGATATATGTTAAAACTTACAACTTAATAATTATATTATTAAAATTCAAAGTAACTAGATAAGCTGATGTAGATAGGTACAAGGTACTCAATAAAACAAAGTTACGACAATTATTTTAACCATACAAAACAACAATATCTATGAAATAGGAAGTTCTTAAACATTAACCTTCAGCATTATTTCTGCTCTTTATTTAGTTTAAAATATAATTTGTTAGTTTGTTAATGATATATTTTGTACGTTGTACAAATTGTCAAATGTAAGATATATGATTTTTATTTTGAGATATTATTACGATATTATTAAATCTCAACAGCAGTGTTGGGTAAGTTACTTTAGGTACTAGTTAGTAGTTCCTTAGCGATTAAAGTAATGAAGTTACTTTACTTGTTAGTTGTTACTCAAAAAAAATTGTAATGAAATTACTTACTTTTCATTCTAAAAAGTAACTACATTCCTCCAGGTGTGTTAGACAACAATTGTCATTTAACAAGCAATGCGAAGTAGAAATATTATCTAGGTATAATTTAAAATATATATGAGAAATCTTGTATTACATTTTCAAATCTTAGATTTAAAAAGAAAAATTTTTACGAATTCTTAACTAAAAATAATTTGCTAATTTTCGTGATTTTTATGTATTTTGTCAATATTTGAACTTTAAATGCTAATAAAAAAAAATTGTGACTATGGATTTTTAATTTTTTTCATCTGCCTTTGAAACAATATACTAGGAGCCTTTATTAATATTATTAATAGGAACCTCTACGTTGAATGGTAATTCTAAATAGACAATTTATTATTTTGTTAATTTTGATTCATATTTCATTCCTTTGTTTGTTATTATGATTTTGGTTATCAAAGGGCAGAAGATATAATACATAATTTAAGACGCTTGTTTTGACTAGGAATGTAGTTATGGTTGATTGTGCTTTGAATGTTTAAATATTGTTCTTATGAAATCCATTTCTTATTATCGGACACACTATTTTCTGATAAATGGGGATATATACCTATAGTTTAATAGTTTTGAGTTTATTGCATAATTTGTTGAAAGCTGATTAACATGTCTTAAAACATTTTTAATAATAGAATACCAGTGTTTTTATTACCAGTATTGACAGTAATTTTTAGTTTATACATTTTGAAAAAATGGCTTAGATAATAATGTTACATAAAGATTTTTTATTTTTTTTCGATTACGTGTGTAATGAAGTAATTTATTTTATGCAAATCGATCATGAACTATTGGAAAGTCGACCTCCTGTTGCATACAAATTAAATTCAGAAAGATTGTTTTGTGTTTATTAATGTAAATGTTTAAAAATAGATTTCTAATTACATTCAGCAGTTAAAACTTAAAATAAATACGTTAATATTGAAGTCGTATCAGTATACAGGAATCATTTTGTATATATAATATTGTGTATGATGAACTGCGAAATCGTTTTAAAATTTAAAGTCAACTTTATAATATAATCGATCTACACGAACGTGTTTTTGCTGTGTTTAACATGTGAGAGACAAGATAACAAAAGAAAAGTTGGTACAATATCCTCTTAATCCTGTGTTCATGATTAAAAATGTATACATAAGTCCATCAATATGTATTATAATTTATAATATTTTATATCCGTGCACGCATGTACTGTGGGGTTAGGTGAACCTATTGATGGACACGGACATTTGTTTTTGTTCACGGATTAAAAAATATCCTAACATCTGGGACTAAACTAAAATAAATGATAATCATGAAAAATTATACTATGTAAACATTAACAAAACAACTTTTTTTTACATTTCCAAACTTGTAGTAAATTGAAAGTACTTTTTAAAGGACGCTTGTTCATCACGAAACACGATATTTTAAAATAAATTGTAAATAGTTAATTTTTTACAATAATTATTTTGACAGTACAAAAATGATCAAGAAATTTGTTAATCATTTGAAGATTTTGACTAAAGTTTTAATAGGTAACATAATAAGTGTATACAATGTTTTTATATAGATAATAAATAAAGACTAAATAGATAACACTATAAATAACATATCGTTATTATAATATATTATACTATTAGTTATTGCTTATTACATATATAATAATATATTATTTTATACATAATACAATTCTGAATTATGTAAAAGTCTATCAACATTAATTAAAATAAATATATTATATTGTATTATATTATATTTCATAGTGCATACTGCATACTGAATTAAAATGATCAACCGATTTTAATGCGTCTGCCATCAACACCAAATGATTTTAGATTATTTAAAGATGTTATAAAAAAATCGGCAGACTATAATCCGGACTCAATCATGTAAAAAAATATTTTTAAATAATTCTTTTCCTGGATTGGTCTATTGACATTTGGATTAATTGAAAATAAATGTGTCAATGTTATATTTACAAAGATGTGGATTTACAAACTGTAAGGGAAAATGTATTATGGTTTTCCCCGTTAAATTTTACCAATGAATGCTATATTTACTGTCTCTTTAGTACTTACAGACATAACTATCTAATGATCGTCTTTTTCCTTTAAAGTTTTGTAGTATAGCTTCGTATATAATATATTATTATGTTTTTTTTTTTTTTTTTTTTTTTTGAAATAGCAACCCTCTCTGTCTTCTTTCACTCGTTGTGCATCTTTCTCTCAAAAGTAAATATTGTTCAGACCTCCGAAGCAAACACGATCTCCCTTGTCGCGGGACAGAAAAGCAAATACCCTCCTCTTCATAGTTGTTGACACGTACAAAATGTACACACGCGCTTGGGTTTGTCACCCGGAGGCTTTCAATTCAAAATTCAACAAGAGTTCAAAATGTTAATATTTCAAGTTTAATATGTTTTATCGTTAGCAGAAAATTGAGTTAAAATTATTTTTAGATTTTATAATAATATAATATAATATTATTATGATATAAATATAATCAACATAATATAATATTCGAGGAGAACAGTGTTTTTTGTCGTATCATTAGCAACTTCCTGGAAAAATATTGAACTGTTCCAAAAACCACTCCTAAAGTATTATGCATTTGAAGTTTTCAATTTAATATGTTTCCTGATGTTTGAAAAGAATTATTCGTTATTTTTCTAAGAATCTAAATTACAGTTTTGTAAGTTAATATAAAAATAAGTAATTACAAATAATTTTCTGCTATAAAATATGACACACTAACATTACCATATTGTAATAGGACGTATTGTCTGTATATTTGAAATAAATAAATAAATAAATATAATTAAATATTTTTTTGATTTTTTCGTTTCATGATAGTTAATGAAAAAAATCTATATTTTATTTTTATATTTAATTCAACATCTTGGTAAACATATTTTTTTAAATATTGAACTTATTATTAAACTTTATAGAGTTTATTACAATATCATAATCTTGAACAGCAATGTTAGCTTCATTTTTAAAAATGTTTTTTCTAAACGTAATGCAATGCAGATTACATTATAATGATTATAGATTTAAGAAAATGTATTTTGTCAAGCATTTTTTTGTATATGCGATGGCAGGGCATGACATGGCTTACATTATTTTGGTTGAATGATTCTTTCGCCAATTTATAAACTTCAATTTTTCTTCTGTTTTGCACCACAGCATGTAGGTACAGCTTCACTTATCGTTTCTGGCGCTTATGGTCGCGTTATTACCATTCTCGTATTTTCCTTTCACCGTCACCCTCTCTCTTTCTCTCAGACATATTTCTCTTACAGGAACTAACGCGCTGCAATATGTACCCAAACTATATCCGCATGGATGATTTGGTTTTCTTCACTGCTGCTGGCAATTGGTTAAGCTCTTTCGCTATCGTTTCGGCTCATTAGGAAAACATGAGTAGCTTTATTCCGGTATCCGGACTAATTTCGTATTCACTCGATCTTTCTTTTACTCGTCGTCGACCCACCTCCACCTTATTCCATTTATAGTTTCCCTTCCGTATATCTAAACTATCACCTCCATTCGCTATCAGCACGAGTGAAGTACGGTGATGACAGGTCGAGATAGCGGTTGTGTACGGTTAGTATATTTTATTGCAGAAATATGATATTGAAATGTTATTCTGTACAATTATATATTTCGTAGATCTCTGTTTTAAATTCTGGATTGTAATAGTAATTACTTTTATTTACTAGATATTTGGTTGAAATTTACTTAAGCTTCTAAATTAATAAAAAAAACATTGTTTGTTATCTTGTATTCTTGTTTCCTTCAAAAATATAATATTTTAAAGAATAGGTACATCATATTATAATTTTATTTTTCATTGTATGAAGCTTTCAATTTATGATAATGGTAGTCAATGAAATTTATTTTCTATATTTTAGACGAATATTCTTTTTTACAAATTTTACCAAAGAAATTATATTTTCTGATTTAAATAATTTGTGTTTGAGTTATATATTTTATATGATATTATGCAGTTATAAAATATTATACCGAATTGTTTACACAAGTGACAAGTCGTATAGTTGCATACACTTACAAAAGAGCAAAAACTACATTTAATTTTACATACTTTCATTTGTACCTACGTATTCAATGAATATTTGGCATAATTTTTTATGTAGTCAGTAAAAAATTGAGAATATATACGAATTTTATTTTTTCAAAGATAATGTTCTAAAATAAAAAATAAAGTTTATGTTTTTTTAAAATTAATATGTACCTATGTGATACAATACACATTTATCATTTCGTTTGTCATTTGTTTTTGAATGTGCGTATAAGAAAAAAATAAATCCTAGTGAATTAGTATGTTTATTCATAGATCAGTTTTATTTCTTTTTTTATAAATATGGCAGATATACATATTACACTAAGTAGGTAGTGAATAGTTTCCTTATTGCGAAATAATTATATATTCGTGTTACTGAAAAATATAATATTTAGAGTCGGATAAAACATGCGTTGATTTTACAATGACAAGGTTTTTGTTAG
This sequence comes from Acyrthosiphon pisum, assembly GCF_005508785.2. Taxonomy (NCBI): domain Eukaryota; kingdom Metazoa; phylum Arthropoda; class Insecta; order Hemiptera; family Aphididae; genus Acyrthosiphon; species Acyrthosiphon pisum. The sequence goes on from NC_042495.1 coordinate 53,371,058, forward strand.
TACGTGATCGCTTTTTTTCTTGGGTAAAAGAAATGCTCCAAAAGTTTAATACGACCCATCTATAAATTGGAAACAAAAACAACGGTCTTGTAAGAAATCTGCGAGGCCAGAGTTCGATTCCCGGAGGGACTTAAAACTATTTGTATTATTTTACAACTTTTTAATAATCAGAGAGGTATGCAGTGTTAAAATAAAATTTAATATTATATAGTACCTATATAATAGTAATATTATATTTTTAAACAATAACTTTAACCACCATTGGATTATATTATACAGAATTTAAAATGTGTAATTTTTTCTGTAATAAAAAGTAATTTAGTGTTTATTCACACATAGATCATTAGGTTATCATTTTATTTTAACCGTATATTTTTAATGGCCATTGTTTGAAATATCAATTTCATGATAAAATAATAGATGTTTTTATATTTCTTTTGATAAGGTATTAATATTTTTATTATTATAAATAATATATGTTTAAGGTCTCTAAGAATCTTGACTAATAATCTTCTAAAATAAAATCTAAAATCTAAACTCTGGTAATTTTTGTTAACTATACGATGCATCATTATTAGATAGAAGGAATGTTATGTAAAGCGTACCTAAAATTAAGCAAAAATTAGAAAAATATGTATTGATATAACTTTTTATTGCACAGACGTTTTGTTTATTAACTTTTTTCTAATTATTTTAAGCCCATATTTTTAACCTACGCTGATACATATATAATATAATAACTAGTTAATCTTTTAGGAACGGTTGAACTTAACGAAAAATTGAATTGAACGAAGTGATGAATGTATTGGTTTTACAATGATGTGTGTTATTTCGTTAAGTTTTTTTAACCTTTTAAATTAGTAAAAAACAGTGGCATAGCCAGGAATTTTGTATAGGGGGGAGGCTAAGTCTCACAAAAAAATACAAAAATACAATTACAATATATCTTTTATTTACAATTTTTATTTTTAGATTCTGAGTGGAACGATGAATGTATTGATTTTACAATGAGGTGTGTTTTTTTTTTTTATTTTTTTTAGATTCTGAGTAAACGATGAATGTATTGATTTTACAATGATGTGTGTTTTTTTTTAATTTTTTTATTTATTTTAGATCTGAGTGGAACGATGAATGTATTGATTTTACAATGATGTGTGTTTTTTTTTTTTATTTTTTTTTGTGTCATCACCTTTTAGGACAGTAAAAGTGCTTGGATTTTCTTCAACAGTACCTTTTCTGATAGGAAAGTAATTCTAGTAGGTAATTTGGGGGGTCAAAAGTAAAATTTTTCCAATAGTTTTCAAAAGCGCCGTGAAAAACAAAAGAAAAATTAAGGAAAAACTGGAATTTTTACGCAAAATCTGTTTTCGAGAAAATCGATTTTGGTTTTTGGTGTAACTTTAAAACAAATGACCGTAGATACATGAAATTTTCAATGGTTGTTTATATTTCCATTTTCTATACACGATAACATTTTCAAAATATTTTGATTTATTTTGAGCTGTTTACGGACATTTTCAGTTTCAATTTAATTAGTTTTTTTTTCTATGAATGTCAATAAAACTTTATTTTGTTGAGTAAAAATACTTGAAAATTGAATACAAGGCTCCTACTATATTGTTACAATGACATTTGAAAAATATTAAAAATCCCTTAGTCACAGTTTTTTTTTATTAGCATTTAAAGTTCAAAAATTGACAAAATATGGAAAAATCACGAAAATTACCTAATTATGTTGAGTTTATAATTCGTAACATTTTTTTTTTTTCATAACTAAGATTTTAAAATGTGATACAAGATTCCTTATAGGATAATCTACCTTTATCAAAAAAAAAATGTCTATAAGAAAGTCAAATTAAATTTTTATGAGCGTTTGAAATTCATATTTTTACAACATTTGATATTTGCTCGATTTCTCATGAGACGATTTTCTTATTTTGTTGTAATTAAAAAACGAATGACTGTAAAAACTTGAAAATTTCACTGAATGTTTATATTAGCATTTTATATATACGATAAAATTTTGAAAATAATTTGACTCTTTTTCAGCTGTTTACGGACATTTTCCGTTTTAAATTTATTTAGTTTTTTTTTTCTATTAATATCAATAAAGTTTTATCTGTTGGGCCAAAAAGTGTAAAAAATTAATACAAGGCTCCTGATATATTATTACAACAGCAGTTGAAAAATATTAAAAGTACATAGGCACAATTTTTTTTATAAGTATTTAAAGATCGAATTTTTATCAAATTTATCAAATTTAGAATTGAATAATTATTTTGTAGTTAATAATTCATAAAATGTTCAACTTTTATATCTAAGGATTGACAATTTAAAATAAGATTCCACGTAAGTAGTTAATTCTGTTACCAAATAATCTAAAAAATACATAAGCACAGGTTATTTTTATAGTCATTTTAAGTTTAAATGTGAACGAAATGATATATTAATAAACCTAGAATAACTATTTTTGTTATTTTTATGTGATAGTATAATATTATTCGTGGGTACTTAGCTAGGAAACTTCCAAAGTATATTATTATATATCTATGATAGTATCACGGTTTGTTGTTGATGTATAACGCGTTATAAGTACCTAATGGATATAGTGATATGATTAATTTGGAATTTATTATAGGTCAATTTTTTTTTTTAATACCGCATAGACAAGTATATAATATGTCTTATACCTTGACTGACATACCGTCTCCGCTCAGAATCGTTTTTCTTGTACAATGATATATCATTGAATTCAAATTGAATACTATCCATTATACAGTGACCCACTTGTAACCTACTGTACAGCAGAGCGACATATTTTATCTTGTATTTTTTTAACCTTATATAAAGTTTGAGGATAAAATATTGAAAAACAGAGATCGTTCTGGCTGTAGAACATTTCCCTCTAGCAATTAAAAAAAAAAAAATTATGAAGTTTGGTTGATTCTACAAGGCGGTATCGTTATTCCTGCAGAGTGTATTTTTGAGGACAAAATGGCATCGGCACCGGGCGCCTGAAATAAAAAATGTTATACTATTCGTGTAGCGCAAGCTTCTGTGAATCGTTTTTAAAAAAACATTTTTAAATATTGATTTTAACAGAAGTTATTTTATTTGTCCGGTCTTTCTTGTATACGTAATTTAAATTTGATATTATCACTTTTATTTTAATTTTATATTTGTCATAATTTGTTTTCATTGGTTTAATAAGTATAAATCTTAACAATGATAAACGTATATATTACCTACTATAATAATATAGTATTATGCATATCTATTACCATGCATTTTATGTGGCCTTGTGATGTCGTCTCGTAACATTTTACTGCTGTATGTTTTAATACAGCAGTGTTGGGACCAATCTCCATTTAATCAAATATTAATATTATAAGGTCTCAAAACTATAGGCGAATAATATCATTTTCACTACGCATACCGGAAATTGATACACATTTTTACCGTTGTCGTATCATACTACAGAGCAATATTGTAGCACCATAGGGTCCCGGGTCTTCCAAATTGTATGTTACATGAGCTGTTGAGATAAAATCATATTTTTATGCTTTTGTCCTCTTGTTATGTTCACATTAAATTGGATTTTCTTGTGCATGATATCATTTTGTACATAATAAATTTCGTAAATTATTTGTTTCGTTACTTAAAATAATTTACGGGTGTAGAAATTATTTAATTAAAACAACATTTATTGTGTATAATGTATATAATAGCATATAGAAAAGTTATGGCATTCCCTATGCATTGTCTTATAAACAACTCATATAATTATCTTTTGGAATTATGGAATACTTAAATAGTTTTGTTGAGTTGAATGAATTTTCCCCCACATATTTTGTACTATTTGATTTAAAAATAAAACACGTTCACCTTAACAGGTGTACCCGAATGTTTTAATATGTGTATGTATCAATAAAGTAATTTAAATACCTAATAAATACGACGCATTGATAAAAATGTAGGTATTCTAGTTGAAATCGACTTTAAGAAGTAGCATGGTAATTTTAAGATGAAAGTTTGTTCAATAATTAACATTTATAGTACCATCTTAATACTTATTTATAATTAAATGTCACTAACTTGACTTAGGCATGTCATTTAATTTTAGCTTTTTTCCAGTAACTGTCCAGTGTCCAGCTTTGATTATATTAATATAATAATGAGGCCCCCACTTTATCATTACCGATATTATATGCGATTATAAAATAATATGTGTCTTTAATGTTTAATAACAAAGTACTTTTTACGGATTTATCCACTGAATTGTTGAAATACGTTTATTTCAAGGTAGTTTATATTTTATTGTTCTTAATTTAAAGTTTGTGAACATCTTCTGAATGACTGAATCTATATTACGTAGATAATAGATTACAAATTACACATGTTTTACATTTTTGTTATACTTTTGTTAATGACTTTTATCCTCAACATAATGTATATTTGAATAGGTAAAACATAGAAACTACGCCTACAATTTTGATTTAGGTACATAATTGTTTTAATGCAACTTATTATTCTTAGTATGCAAAGTCAAGCAACTCAGAAACAAATCGTTTGAACTTAGATTTAGGTACATCAACATTTTCAAAAAAGTAATTTGATTAACAATTTACAATAAAAAAGGTAGTTTCTTGTTTTAAAAAAAGTCTATATCAACTATCAAAACAGGTTCATTTCTTAAACGGTATAAAAACCTAAGTATCTGGAAATATTGTCCTTATGTATAAGGATAATATTATTTATACTTTAATAATA